>NC_069378.1:50633076-50937884 GCF_021730395.1 Mercenaria mercenaria
TTGAACAATAATTGTTCAGCTAAATCGCTTAGGCATCAATGCAAAGTTAAACTGTATAAAATCGCGAACATCAATTTCTTTATTTAAGCTACAGTCACACATGCGGATATGTCCGTGCGTTGAGGTACGGTGCGGATGGATTTGGTTCGTGGTGGGATAAGTACGGAGTAGTACGTCTTAGTACGGGAAAAATGGCGAGAAACGGGCAACAAATAAAACAATACAGGACGCGAATAAATACGGATAGGTAGGGGCTACTACGTTGAATTACGTTTTACTGCGCCTGGCAACTTACCCAGCGCCGTATGTGTGACTGGGGTATAAAGTACCTGCATGTTTATCTGATTTGCAAGGTGAATTTATCGTCTGTTAGTTTCTAATCATATTTTGCCCCCAGATTAATGTAAATAATAGACATACCTATCATAAATAAGTGCATTTTTGCAGTTAGAGTTAATGACAAAGCCAGCATCGTAAAAAGAAACTTTTTTAAAACTTGTATTACGCTGAAGTAAAAAAAGCAAAAAGGTCACAACTTGTTACTTTCACGTTTAGCCATTTAAAGGCACTGGCCTCCAGATTTTCGCTTGAATTTCGGTTATTTTTTGAACATTAGAACACGATTGTTTGTTTCCTATCTGTCTTAAAATGCCAAATCAAGAGAGTAGTTTTAAAACCTTAAGAAATATAGCAATAATTTAGATACCTATTTTTTTTTATTTTTTCTTGTAGTACGATCAGGATGTCAATACCTTTAAAGCAAGTTTATTAAAACTTGTATTGTGTGAATTCATTATTCTAAAAACGGATGACTAAATTTCCATAAATCATGTTCAAATAAATCACAAGTCTTGTCGGCGTCATGGCATGAAGGCATGATACATGTTTTAATGACTCAACAAGATTCTTCCGATACCATATTTCAGTAGAAACTGTATTAGATAGCTATATATATTTTCCTACACTGTTCCGGGAAGATTTTCTTAATGTTTGGTTTAACACACCTACAGATGTAAACGTCAAAATAAATACGTAATGAAAATCCAGCTTAAATATGCGTAAATATCGGGACTTCTTGATAGATACAGAAGCAGACGTTTCTTCTTTGTATTTTGGCGGGAAAACAGCATGTGCCTTGTTCCTTCAGCAACGGCCGAATGCTTATAGAAAATTACGTATCTTTCATGTTATTGTAAACAAAATGCTCTACAACCAAATGAAAGTGCATGCTTAAGAGCTTGAATTTATATCGTGTCTGTTCGTCCGTCACAGGCTCTTATAGTTTTTTTGTTTTTTTTTGAAAAAGTGCCTTTCGACCCTCCCATACAATTAATTTTGGAACTTTCCTTATAACATTCACTTACTTTTATCAACTACAGGTATGTATGCGAACGATTCGATATTAAAGCTTACAATTAATTTACTCTTAGTTATATCTGCTTATTATGTGTTCTCCTTGTAGAACGAAGATACAAATATCAAATTGTATGCGACGCTTTACGTACATGGCATCTAACGTCAAAACGTTGAGATTTTACGTCCAAAAATCGAAAGGACAGTTTGTCTTCAACGCAATATTGTGAAAAACTGAAAACGTAAAGTTCATTTTTTTATTTGACATTTTATTTGCAAATTGATCACTTGTGCTGCAAATCAGACTTTCAATGGGCCTGTAGTTTTTTTAAAGATGTCATTTTTGCGTATATTTGCCGATTTTTTGTCAAAATTTTATATCAGCAGAAACATTGGTTGCTCTATCAAATGATAAATGTCCGTTGTAATATGGTGCGATACCACTTATAAACACGCTAGTCCTTATATAAATTAAATAAAGTTTCAAAATGTAAAGTTTCGCTGAATTTAAATCGTAACTAGGCATTTTACAAGACTCAAAATGGCGGTTCTGATGCATTTTGGCGCCCTAAGTTGCGACGTTCGTGACGTCATCACTGATAAAGTATTGTTGCCAAGACGACGGAAAAATAATTAGGAACCCTAGTGCTACAGTTGGACCAAGTTTCATCAAAATCGGAAGGAATGCCATATTTGACGAATAAGGTATCGACCCACCTTAAGACCTGGCAATAGAAATACATTCAAACGACCTCTCCTCATGAAATGTTTGGTGGATTTTTGTTTAAATAGGGGTCCCTAGCCCATTTCAGGGGTCACAAGACCCGAATATAGAAATACATGTAAACAACCTCTTCTCATGAACTACTTGGTGGATCCTCAACAAACATGGTTTGTAGTATAATTGTAACGTCCTCCCTGAAACATGTTCAAATGGTGGCATCTAACCCCTTGTAGGGACCGCTAGAGCTAAATAAAGTACAATCCAACTTCATTCGCTCAATCTCGGAAAATTCGAGCACCGCCCTTTACTTGAATTCTTCGTCAGGTCCCTGTAAAGTGTCTTTATTATGTATTTTTGCTCGATGGCTCCAACAACTTATAACTCAAACAAATTTTGCCGGTCCTGTCGAGTTTTAGCGAACAGTGTTTAACTGTACCTTTTAATGACTTCTTTTTATGAATCGATTTATTTGTCTACATCAAACTTGGTCTCTATCATCATGATAAGGTCTCCTCCCATCATTGTAATCAATTGGGGCACATGATCCCTTTTAAGGTCCGTAAGAGCAAAGTAAAGAAAGACGTTTAGATGATTTCTCCTAATGAAGTGCTCGATGGAAGGTAACATCATTAGTCTGTCCAAAATTTGTGCAAATAGGGGTAACCGGTCCCTTAAACAGCTAAACCTAGACGAGAAAAGAACATGTAAAAGACTTCTTCTAAGTTTATGGATCAGCTTCCAGCTTGGAATGTAGCATCATTATAAGGTTCTATCCCAACTATATACATGTATATAGTAAACAAGTTCATTTCATAAGGACCTTAGTGAATCTTCTTCAAACTTGGTCTCCAGTATCAAAGTTCCTTTCCAAAACTGATGCAAATTGGGGAACTTGGCCTAATTAGGGCCCTTAAATGTAAAATTAGAAAAAATGAATGATTTTTTCTCATGAACAGCTTGATGGATCTTCATCAGACCTAATCTGTAGCATCATCATAGATCCGCTAAAAATGTTTGTTCAAAAAAGGCACTTGGTTCCTATAAGGGGCCGCTAGCGTTGAAAACAAAATTACATATAAACCACTTCTTTAAAACAGCCGGTTGATAGATTTTCATCTAAATTTGTCACTTTAAGGTATTGGACCCCTAATAGTAATGTTTTAAAAATGCCATTTGCTTGCATTACCAACTTTTAGTAACATCGATCTATCGGAAAATCGACAAATTTGCCTATATAAACACAGAAGGAAAAATTTACTTAAACTTAAATAGAAAAAGTTCTTTTTGGAAATCAAAAATTCGATACCCTACAAATTAAAGTTTAATTTATTCCGGATATTATGAATATCTTTTTTTTAAATTTTAATATTTGGTTGGTCCTTTTTGACTTTAAATAGACCCACCTCAGTTCATATAGACTCTGTAGGAAACGGGACCAAAAAACTGACTTTTTCAAATATAACAGATAAAATTAGATATTTTCGGCAAATAATAAAAAAATCGATACCCCTAAAAATGTAGAAAAAATATTCAGTTTTTGTTATGTGTAATTTGTTATAAATTTAATAATAGATTGTTTGGTCCTTTTTGCATTTTAGTGTGTACAGTGAACATTTCTTCAAATATTCCGGCTATTTCCGCCGTTATCCGTAAGTACTCGGAAGCTGTTACGGAAAATATTGTCGTCTGCTAGCTTCTGGTTTGCAGGGGCTTTGTCGATACAATTGCTTATGGATTGTAGTGCAAAAAAATGAGATTGTAATTAGACCAATTCAATGAATTAATTGTTAAATTTAGAAACAAATAAGTACACAGGATATACTTATATCTTTACGATAAAAATCGACAAATGGCTGCTTTAATTTAAAAATACAGAATAAAATATTAAAGGATGTTAAAGAAACAACAACAACATAATTATCAGTTCATCAAGGCTATCTTTTAAATTGAAGTTTGGTCATATTATGAATATTAGAATATAAATTTTGTTTCTTAACTATTTAAAAATGCCAGATAAAGAAATAAGATGACCGCGCTGGGAATCGAACCCGGACCGCTGCGGCAAAAATAAAGTTTTCCGCTGTCGTTACCAATGACGCTCTGGAGGGTTTAAGGTTCAATGAGCTTGAATATGCAAAACGCTTTTTAATTTTAATCGTTAAAGTAGTTAAAACAACTAATTCTCGTCTGTTTCCTTAGCGTATAGTCTCTCAGTAATTAAGTTTCAAAGAATTCTTAAGAAATATAGCATTAATTTCCAGAAGTCTAAAATAAAAAAAATATTATTGTTATTATTATTATTTTTTTTTTTGGTGTCGAACGATCTGGAGGCCGGTGCCTTTAATACCTGTTTTTGGTACATTTTTAATAATTCGTTTGAAAATTAACTTAATTTAGTCACAAGATTGCACACAATCATTAAACATAAAATAATTTAATTGTGTCAAATGTTTAATAACCCTTTAAATTTCATTGTGTATTACAATATTGCCTAGGGGTAAGCAATATCCGGTCAGTGTTGTTTCAAGCTAGGTCATAAAAAATATGTTACCCAACAGGTATTTTTATGGTTTTAGTGTGTTGTAATATATATATATCACTTTCTTCAGTCTATATATCTTCTTTTTTCTTTCTCTCGGGGATTGAGTTTTTTTATATTATTTTTTTACAATTATTTCATTAATCTTATGACAACAGAAAGAATCAGTACAAACTATTACCCACCTTTAGAGTTAAAAGTAATCGTTATTGACTTGTCAATCTACGAATTTAGATTGTACCATTAAATGTCAAAAGAGTTTTAGTTTAATACAAAGTATATTTAATTCCTGTGTTTAATGTTTATTTACAGACAGTTATTTGTTGTGAGTACATAGATATATGTATAGCATTTTGTTTCATGTATTAACAAGAAAGTAATATTTTTGTGTTTGAATAAAGAACTATAAAATACATTTATTTTTATGGCTCTTTGGTTTGATGTATAATATGTAACGTATATAGATAACGTATTCATATTCTTAGATATTATTTTTATTTGACAATTGATTAAGTATTATACACATTTTCGACTTGTTCCGCATTTCACTTTAATATCAATTAAAACTCTTTTAGTAAACTTCGCGTCTGTAAATGCAGCTGTTAATTATCTATTTTACTACAACAACAACAATTAGTACGGAAATCCACGAAAGCGTCCGATAGCAGTGGTATCGGATTATTGGTTTTATTGACTTTTATGATAGGTAAAGCTGTCCCGCTTTATCGGTTTAGCGATGTTACTAAAAGTTGGTAATGGTATATTCTTAAAAATGACCATGTTTCGCAATATGCTGCAAATTTTAAACAACTTTTCCGGTGCCGTTTTTTTGTAAATTTTGTATAATTTATGGTATTTCCTCAAGCTAAAGTAGAGACAAATTTCACTGTGATGGCCACTATCTAAAACGTTTGCAGAAAATTCATTACAGCATTAATTTTGATAAAAGAAACATCAAACTATTGCTAAACAATTATAAAACACAAAATAAAACTGTAAATATCATTTTTTTTCTAGGGTGTCTGAAGTAAACAGATTTAAATGAGACAGAATTCTAACTCCAACATCTAACAAAAACAGTAAAAACAATTCATCAGTATTAACACAAAGTCTTGATTTGCTTCAATGTAATTGCTGTAGTATGAATCTTAGAACAATGAATAGTAGTCTTTGAAGAAGTGAGTTTTCAACTGCTTTTTGAAGATTTTAACTGATTCACTTTGTCTGAGATTTAATGGCAGTTCGTTCCAAAGTTTTGGCCCAACCGTACTGAAGCTTCTGTCACTGAATGTTTTTTTCTTGTTATAAGGGACAACGTAGCATCCTACTGATGATTCTGACGAACATAGTGTACGTTTTGAAATTTTACTAGACAAAAGTTCTATTAGATATTGAGGAGCATTACCAACAAAGCAGTTGTACATATAAGTAAGGATCTTAAAATTGATTCTTGCCTTCACAGGTAGCCAGTGCAAGTCATATAATGCCTGTTTTGAACTATCACGCATCTTATGGTTGAGAACAAGTTTGGCGCACATATTCTGAATACGTTGTAATTTACCTACTTCACAATTAGCAACACCATAAAGAATAACATTACAGTAATCCAAGTGAGAAATTACTAATGACAAAACCAATATTTCAGTGGCTTCTTTGGTTAAGTAATTAAGGATACTTTTGATCTTGAAATAATTCAACATTGCAGTTTTACATTTCCTTTTTATATGCTCCTTGAAATTATGTGTGTCATCTAGAAAAGCGCCTAAGTATCTAATACAACTCTGCACTTTGATTTTATCACTGCATATTTCAATGTCTGTGGTGGAACACTTATTCAACTGTTGGCGACTACCAAACATTATAAATTCTGTTTTAGATGTGTTCATTTTTAGTTTGTTACTGTTCATCCAATCATTAATAACAGTAGTACAATTTTGAAGGTCTTGAATTGCAGTCTTTTCTGCGATGATTGTTGGCTGAAAACGAACGTTCGCAGTCTGGTCATCTGCAAATCCAAACACGGAAATAGATGGGGGTACAATGTCAAAGAGCGTCCCGGCATAGGTCAAATAGAGCCAGGGGCCCAAACATCTTCCTTGCGGAACACTACATGTTAGATCACGCTGAGATGATGATGTTTTATCAACCCTCACACTACAGCTACGAGGTCGTAGGTACGAATCCACCCATTCCAATGCTGAACCAAAAACACCATATTGATTTTTCAGTACGTCGACTAGGATGTCATGATCAACGGTATCAAATGCCGCACTAAGGTCTATAGCTATTAAAGCTGTTACCTCCTGATGTTCCATCCCATCGAGCAAATCGTTCACAAGTCGGAGCAAAGCAGACTCACACGAGTGAAACTGCCTATAAGCAGACTGGTTCTTTGGGAGGAGGTTATGCTTATTGACATGATGATTTAGTCTATAAAGTGCTGCTTTTTCAATTAATTTTGATAAGAATGACAAGTTGCTGACAGGACGATAATTGGCAAATTTCAGTTCAAGGCCAGACTTTTTCAAAAGTGGTCTGACAGTCGCCTGTTTCCATTTTATCGGAAACACTCCTTGTGTCAAGGAAAGATTCACAAGCCTAGTGATTGAAGGCAACAGCTCATTATGGAATGACTTTAAAACATTCGTAGGGAGAATGTCAAGTTCTGATGATTTTGTTTGTAATTGATTAATAAGTTTTCTAACTTCCTCATTTGTGAGTTCTTCAAAGTTTTCAAAAGTCGGCACATTTTTTCACAACCGGACTGAAGTTTTCAAAATCTTTCAAAGACTCTCGTATTTTCTCTATTTTATCCATAAAATAATCAGCAAACTTATCAGCTAAGTTACTACCGTCCTCCACATTTGGCATGGGGTTCTCAGACTTGCTTCCAGTTAAGTCTTTTACAAAGCGGTAGAGTTTCTTTGAGTCTCCCTTGGAGTTAGAAACCAATACATATAGGATTTGATTTTGCTAACCATAATAACGATATCATACTGCACTTTTGTGACATATACAGTTATGCATTCAAACCCCCTGTAAATTAAAAGATGTAGAGTAAAGGGATGCAGCCGATAGTTATTCGTAGTAAGTTACTGCGCCATAGGTATATATTCAAAAGATGTTTAACTATTTGTACTGGACACGAGTACTTATAAGTTTGTGATCAGGTCCACGGCTGCCTCAACTGCCTCAAAGGTGGTGATAGAGTAGGTCATATTTTCCGGTTTGTAACGATAATGACGTCAGAGATAGTAAATTATGCCGCATTGAACTACATTGTACAGAGGATAGATACGAATAGTTGTGATTCCTGATTAAATTATGCGCGGTAACACAGAGAAGGTAATTTTGATGAACCCTCTTACAAAAAAAAAGAAAGAAAATGTTGCAGACTCGGTATGATTGAGCCTGTTCCTGGACGGTAGTGGAAATGCTTGCTAACGTCTACACCCTCTAGCCCTGGTTTGAGCAGAGCTCAACATATGCACATGTTAAAAGTACAATATATATTCGCCGTCATAAAAAAGTACCCACTCTGAAAATTCTTTTATTTTGTCATAGGCAATCGAGCTTGAAATTTAAAGGAAATAAACTACTTTTATGGTCAATACTGGATGATATTAAGGTTAAATATACGGAATATAACGGCCGCTTAGCTTGCTCGTGGTGCACTTGCAAAATGGGCCTTTTAACGAATAACTGTAACACAAGAGTTCATTAAAGGTTTTTTTTGTGTGCTATCTATCAGTGTTAGGATATTACAGAAAAACGCCATAGCTTTTGTTTATTACTGCACTGAATTGGCACGTTTGAATGACATTCAACGTAACCAAGCCGTTGGCGTGATCGAGTGTAGTATGTCATATCGGCAGCTGGCATGTCGAATGAATTGCACACATCATACAATAAGAAAACTTGTCGAACGGCACAATGCAACCGGCTCTGTAAGTGACAGTGAACGTTCTAGACGTCAGGTCTACAGGACCGGCATATTATGCTTTCGCAATTGCGTAACAGGTTGCTCGACAGACTGTAAGTGTCCTGAAACAACATGTCAGTGAGTCAACTATACGTCGCAGCTTCCATGAATCTGGGTTACGTAGCTATGACGCATACTAAGGCAATATGTAAACAGCAGAACGTCGGAGAAATAGCGTCGAGACGGCGAGCGTTACACCAGCTGTTGTGTTTGCCAGACACCACGGAGGTGAGAAGTGAGTGTTATGATACTGGGCGATACCTCATGGAACTATAGGACACCACTCATCGTCGTCGACTGTGCACACTTTGTGCACATTTCAATACAGTGAGAACTTTAATTGAATCAATTTTTTTTTATTTTGGTGCCAAACCATATTCTAGGATGTTTGATCTATTTCAAGAACGAAATTTATATATATTCTAGCATAAAACTGTTGCTCTTGTCACTTTTCGGGGGTGTTTTAACAGGAGTAAAAACGTTTGTTTTCGTGATATATTTTGTTAACTTCAGAAGTACTACAGGGACCTCCATGACCGAGTGGTTAAGGTCAATGACTTTGAATTAATTGCTCCTCACTTATGTGGGTTCGAAACCTCGCTTGGGATACGAATTATTCATGTGAGGAAGCCATACAGCTGGCTTACAGAAGGTCCGTGGTTCTACCCAGCTGTCTGCTCATGTTTGAAACAATGCCTGGAAGGTCACATGGAGTCTTCTAACAAAACCCGGAAATGTCGCCGTATGGGCTATATTTTTTTTGTTGGAGAAGGTATTCAGATCATCAGAGGTATCTACATATAATATATCTGCCACCGATCGACAGCAAACGACGATAACAAGAGTGATTATAATCAACACGGCTCGAAGGTGATAAAACTTGGTTTGGAGATCAGTCGCAATACTTGACTGGTCAATTCTGATCTAATCTGTTTAAAAAATAACTAATGGCAGAGTTGTTTTCTGAGACTAGTAGCCGATCTTAATTGTTTTAACCCCAGACACAAGACTTCCTATACTTAAATGAAAATTGACACTTCTGTTTTTTTCATATAAAACATTTATTTTCAAAAACAACATGTTTGCACACGTTAATAATTAGGATGACTATTTTCTTTTTTTAATTTGGAAGAAACCAGAGTGAAATACAGCTTCCACTTTTTCACAATATAGTATTCATTATTTGAAATGATATGTGTTAAAGATTTTTTTTTAATTTCCCGCCTCTAATATCTATTACAACATATCTTCTTGTATAAATTACCGGTCCATAGTGAGTGTTCTTGACCGGTTCATAATTGAATACTAATCTATGCTGGACTAAAGTGAAAACTTAAAGCAAAAATATGAAAAATTATGACTCCTTACATTAATGGCCAGTTCAGTTAGTGTATATTATGATCTAAAATAGCCCATTACATTTTCAAGTGTATAGCATGTTTACATTCTCCATTTTCCATGTATGTGCCTTATAATTTTTCTTTTTAAATTGTGGTTCCACCTTTCAGTTCCATAAGTTATTAAACATGTATTTGGGGTGCTAGAGGGCATGAGAGGTGTTGCATGTTTCATTATCTTTTATCTACAGTCTATTATATTGTCTGTTTTACCACAAAATTGCATTTAGTGACCTAGACATTGTTTCTTGAAAGTACGAGCACATAACCTTGAAAAGCCCGTTCCTTGTTATTCTTACGATTTTATATTTAAAACAAGCATTAAATATTCATAATGATCAGTACACTGACAATTCTTGTGATACCTTTGAATGTGTGATAAATATTTCATTTTCTAAAAAACGCAAAATAATGATAATACATAAAAGCAACATAATTTATCAATGTGGAAAGACAACTGTTTATGCCAAAAAAAATCAGTTATCTGGTGTCACTAAAAATCCTGTAAATGAGGATTTGTTGTGTGTTTGAACAGTATTGACACCAATGCATACAATATTAACAACGTCATTTTTGTTTAGATGGAATATGCCTGATACACTCATAGAATATGCATCCTTGTTATCATGCACATAAGGCTCTTCGAAAGCAGCTATCTCTTCAACTGAATTTCGAAAAATATGAACTGAAACGGAATGTGTTAATGAACCATAAGTTTTTGAAACCTGCGCAGCAAAGTAATAAACTCCAGGCACTTTACAGGTGAAACGTCCCGTTGACTTGTCATAGCCATTGCCGTAGTTCTCAATAACGTGAGGAAATACAAATGGCGAAGTTCCTGTTGTGCCCCAAGCCGTGAAGGCAATCTTGTGGTCTGAAAATATTAATAACATTATAACGACTGCATGTAATTGAAATTTAATGAATATTTTACTTTTAACTGTATCTTACTTTAAATTTCTTACACTAATCATTCGTTACAAGTACGAATTAAGCGTTTCGTACCGAGAGGACAACATCATTTTACTTACATGTTTTGTTGTTTCTTAATTATTTCTAAATTATTGTATATATTTGCATGTTATTAGATACATATTTGTATGATGTTCTTTTGGTATCGTATATTTAAATCTATTTTATAACAGAATTCCATTCAAGACGGTGATAGGGGACGCGATGGGTGTGACTCATTTTATTACCTCTAATGAACTAACTCGATCAAACCGAGTCTGCTATCATTTTGCTTTGTTGCTGTTCATGTTTCCAAACGATCTTTTGAAATATTTTATCATTCTTTTCCGAAGGTTGTATTATAAAACTTTCTTGCAGAAAAAATAGCGTTACAGTGTATATTTACGGTAGCGATGATTTTATACTGTTATTATATGACTATCACAGTCCTGAAATTAACGCCTATATATGATCGCAATGTGCAATACAAACTATTTGACATAATCAAATGCAAGAATATCAAGATATTCTTACCAGGACATGTTTGCTTGTTACAAATGCTAACTTGTATCGGAGTACCATCGCAATATTTTCCAAGTAATGATGGTTTCGGATGGGTACAAGTTCGAGTCTGTGATCGAATCCCTCCGCCACAAGTTACACTGCAAGAACCCCAACTGCTCCAGCTACCCCAGGCACCATCTACAAAACATCAACCAAAATGTGTAAGATATGATAGTTTCTCACTATTATGAAGATTGCACGATTTTAATCAAATATGTGCAATTTAGTCATACTATAACAAGTGAATACGTTGTTTCTCAATCTTTTCAAAAACGTTTAATGAGAGATGCAGTAATATTTTAGTATACCGATGATAAATGTTTTCTAAGTCTTTAAAATGAAACATATAGAATAGAAGAAGTAAAAAAAAAACAGGTCGTACAGCACACCTAACCCAAGAAGTCGTATTTATTAGTTTATACTAATTCATTTTAGCTCCGCTTCCTGGAAAAGTCATATGAGAAGTCATGGTCGTGACCCCAGTGGGGCTTGAACCAACGACTCCCGGGTTGAGCGGCCGACACCTTAATTATTTGACCACTCTCAGTTGCATTTATTAAACAGTGAAACCTAAAACGGGAATCATTGGATTATTTATTGTATCATACATATCAATTGATATACAATTTTTAAGAAAAAAGTCAGTTTCGAATGTTTTACAAATTGATGTATATATATTTTTTAAAAATAACTGATGTACAATTTTCAAATATTTTCAAAACTGCTGTCCAATTTTCGTAGTTAAAATTAATATTCTAATGTTTTACTTTTCGTAAATAAACAGAAAAGAAAAATAAACAGAATATCACAGTGAGTTCTAGTCTGTACCGATTTTAGAAGATTCCAACCAATGTCATAATTATCCTGGGAACCCAGTCTGACAAATTCTAACTTTTATCTATAATATCAGAAACTGGATGAATGCCAATAAACCCCAATAAGCCCACATTTATCAGGGTCATAAATGCATAACGTATTATCTATTTCGACAAAACATGTATTATCAACAAATTTCCAGGCTAGTGTAATATATTTAAAAGTGGAATTGCGTTAGGTATGCACTAAAATGTCTGAAACTGATGAAAATATTAACTTGGTAAGAATTCATTTCAATTTTGATCTTATAGACTCAATAATCACTTGGGGGAATGGATAGACTTTCATACACTTATTCACTGTGATGCACTTGCAATGTACAAGTTTGATAACTCTATCTTGATTTTTTTTACAAAGATATCCCCTTTTTCGACTAGGCAAGTTTTGCGCGTAAGCTAGTATCTCAGTAACAACTAATGCGAATGCGTCAACATTTCATACACTTGTCCACTGTGATGAGTTGATATACATTTACAGTATCAATAATTTATTTCTGTTGATTTTTTTACAAAATTATTTCCCTTTTTCGACTTTTATATTCATTCATTTAACTTTCATAAGTCACAATGCAGTTAAATAGTCGAGCGTTACAGTCCTGCTTACCCTGATGCACATCTGGATTCCTGTCTCTTTAAATTAGAATATAACTAGATGGGCCATTAGTGTCCCGTTAAAACTGACTAGGTCGTTGGTGTTCATTTAAACAGAATGCGTCATTTGTGTTCCTTCAAAATTGAATGAGTCTTTAGTGAAAATAAAACACTGTGACAGAAAACATTTAAAAGACATTTTATCGATCTCTCAATATGTGAAATACGTTTCAAGGAAATAACTTTTTTCCTAAAATACTAATCTTTTTCACTATTTGTTACATTTAATTTCCTCCATTGATCATTCTTTCCGTGCAGGTTAATAGAAGACGCCATGGTATTTTATATCGTCCATGAAATAAAACTATATGTCTCCCAGATTGATTTCATTTTAATCCATTTCTCAGGAAAACGAGCTAAACAGCATACAACAAAATGCAATAATATAATAATTATCATGTGTCTGTTCGTGCTTATAAACAGAATGCCTAATACTCGACAGGTGTAAAACAAACTATTATGAAAATTCGCCGCATTGTACTGAAATGTCACAAGAAAACATTGCCGATTACAGATGTTTGGGCATTGAAATGAAGTAAACGCATGCATTACAGATAGAAATAAGTTTATTGTAGGTACATGTAACCCATACTTTAAAAATGGGCATAGCCTTTACGCTTCAACTGAACAATTGATTTTAGTATGTTTATTTAAGCAAGATAGACTATTGTACCCAGTGACGTAATCAGTTAAAACATTTGTCAATAGCAGAAACAAGAAAAGGGTTTCAAAGACAACGGACATTTGACCTTGACAGTGAAGATTGGAATAAAATCTCTATTCTCTTAAAACATTTATGTTTCATAAAATACCTATTATGTTAATTATAATTTATTTATCTATTTTGTTGAATTGAACGTCGCAACGACACAATAGGTCATATTGCGAATTTCCAGCTTTGATGCCCCTCCGTGAATTATTTCATCGTTGGCGGGCTCCTGCGCAGAACCACAGACCTTCCGTAGGCCAGCTGAAGAATTCAACGCCCCGAGTGAGGGTAATTATAAATCAACCTATTGTTTAATAATAATGGCAATATCCATGACAGTCAATGAACAATCCTATCCTTGATCTATGAGGACAAACACCCGGCAAAACACCTTTCAAATGTTTATGCACAGCACATCACTACTTTCAAATAGTACGTATATATGACGTTTGGTTTGACTTACTGATTAATGTAATGACGTCTCTTCAGTTTGTAAATTCTCCACATAAAATACTAATAAATAACATTTATTTGTGTTTCTCCAAGTCAATAGTTGTAAATATAATTGATAAACTAAGCAAAGCGACCTTTATGTATTAATTTCCTAAAATAATCGAATACCCAATTAAAACGAATTTATATTCGCCAGATATTAGGGGTGCTTGACGCGCTTGGTCTGCCCCTGTAAAGTCAGAGTAAGGGTAACAAACAGTCTGACGATATAGTGCAATATTTTAGACACTTTTGACCCCTTCTGGCCTTGAATTTTACAGTTTCTGTGCAATGCACTCCGCAATTTTGTGATAACTACCTGTAGCAAGATAAAATCAAATCTAAATTACAGAAATCTCAAAATTATCATCTGCACAAGAAGGGGTTCGGGTACAAGCAGACATTGAATAGTGATAATTATATGAATCCTCAAAGACTGGTAACACTCAAAGTAACACCTACCAGAACAAGCACCAGAGAAACATATCCTGTCATCTCTTGCCTCACCGAAACAATGATCTCCTCCAATATCTGGATAGGGGTTCGAGCACGGCCTGTCACGACGCTGCATGCCAACGTCGCAAGAAGTCGAGCAGGAACCCCATTGTGACCAGGTGCTCCAACCTCCGTGAACTGAAAATACAATTTTCTTTTACATTTCAAGTGTAACAGCGGGCAGAACGTTTGACAGTTTTCATACTATAACATTTTAGTGGGCAAAAATCCGACTTAAGTGCATTTTTGTTATGGAAAATATGCAAATTTAAAGGTGCAAAATAAAGACAAATGAATAAACATAAATATTGAAAAAAGACTACACATTTTGAAATATACTACTAAAATAGAGAAAAGTGGAAACTTCACAGGTCGCTCAACACGACAAAAACGAAAATGTTGCAGGCTCGGTTTGATTGAGCCTGTTCATGGACGGTAGTGGAAATGCATGCTACCGTCCACGCCCTCTAGCCCCGGGTTGAGCAGAACTCAACATTTACACATGCTAAAAGTAGAAAAAAAGATTTTGAGACATCCGCAGATGTATTCAAACGGCGGTGAACATGGAACCTTCAATGATACACGTGTTGAGGCGTGTAATTCCATGAAGAGCGGCGTTTGGTCACTAGATAAAATAATGGGTTTGCCACAAACGAGAAAACAAAGGGCAGAACTAAACAAACTGGAATTTAGGAAGGGGATCTGAGGTTATGGAGCCTGCGTATCACAGGAACTGTCAAAAGACAAAATTAAAAAGCAGACACCATATCCAAGGGGTGATTATTCAATACCTAAGGCTATGAAAGCGGGAGTATTGGAACCACCCAGGCCGAAATGGTCATGTTGAGAAACTAAACAGTACCAATAACACGACATAAAAGTCGTGCTGAACGATCTGAGAAGATCGAAATATAACAGCCCTGATTGAATATACGGGGAGACTTTATACGGCCGCCACACGGCACAAAAAACGCTGCTGTGATAATAAAATAGAGAAAAGTGGAAACTTCACAGGTCGCACAGCACGACAAAAACGAAAATGTTGTAGGCTCGGTTTGATTGAGCCTGTTCATGGACGGTAGTGGAAATGCATGCTACCGTCCACGCCCTCTCGCCCCGGGGTGAGCAGAACTCAACATTTACACATGCTAAAAGTACAAAAAGCAATTTAGAGACAAACATTACGATAGCCGGGCAATATTCCCTTGAAATCAACACACGCACAGAGAAACGAATGATTGCTTTTGTAACTTCTTAGACTGACATGGGTGGCCATTTTGTCCTACTTTCGTGTTTATCGCTTTTCCGTTATCGGTCGGAAATTCTTCTGGATCACGTGATTTTAAAATTAATTCAAACGAATATCCGTTTAACGACGCGCGACAAAATAACTGTATTTCCATGATGGTAATTATACAAGATTTGCATGAAAAAAATGAGATGTACAAAATTTTAGTTTCAAACTGACAGTGACATATTTTAGGCCAAGACGATATGTTTAATGTCTAAAATTTTATTGAAATAATGTAGACATCTGTACATAAATCAGTGTATTTAGTAAAGTTCAATCACATTTTGTTTCTACACTGTAAGATAGTTATTCATTTATATTCTTAAAGTTATGCTGAACAGAGATTAACCGAAAAAGTTTGCAGACGAAGTTGTGAAAACACTTTTATTCGGTAAGGGCCTAAATTGTCCTCCCGAAAACTTGTAGTATAGCTGTATATTACCTGTATTATAAGAATGATTTTCATGAAGTTTTTGTGAGTTACAAAATGATTAATTCCCTAAGCTAAGTTTGTAAAAATCACGTTATCGTTTGGGCATATAATATAGTTTGCATCTATTTATAAGTTATAGCCTCGTTTCAGAGGATTCTTCTGAAAAAATATGAAGATGTGTGACGGGTTCGTAAGCAGTCGGAAAACATACTTTCGGTTTGAAATAGGCAAAAAATTGTTCATTTGTTGGTTATTCTTGAACATATTAATGACTATTTGGTCAGATCCGACGTGGGTCATATTTTCAGTACATAGGAAGTCTCAGCTACAAACTCTGGTTTTCATATAATACTCGTTCGGATGTTAGTAGTGGACCTTTAAGCAATTACTCGGGCGACGTTTCTTATTTCTATGACTTCGCTGATCATGCCTTGGATAAAACACATAGGTGATGTAAGCTGTTTCTATGTACAAGAACTAGCAATTATAGGAACTAAGCATGGCCGAAATCAAGAGATATGTAGGTAAATAATTTCATGATAGATTTACCTGGACAGGGGTCTCTTTGACATATCTTGGTTTCAGTTGCATTTCCGGAACAATCACGACCGCCATTCGCAGGTGCAGGATTTGTACAAGAGCGAGACCGGGTTTGGACACCACTACCACAAGTGACACCACAATTTGACCACGCGGTCCACTGAGTCCAATTACCATTCACTGAAATTGAATTGTTATTGTAGTAATTATATTACTGTGTATTCGAGTGCATTTAATAAGCACTTTTCTCCATTGATCTGAATTGAAAAAGTAACATTTGTCCTAATACTTTCAACATGGAAACAATTATTTATAACTATTTTGAAGCGGATGTACTATATGCTTCATTTCTTTAGGTTTTGAAACGTATTATACTAGAATAGGGCCAACACGTTAATGTTAAAACATCTGCAGATTCCGAACAAGTATGCGTACACCAAGCATTAAGTATTAAAATGCTTTACTTAATAAGAAACTATTGGTAGGGTGACTACGACAAAGAAAGTCCTCTATTTCTTGGGGTACCCGGACCCAATTTTTAACAAGGCATGTTATATAACGCAATGGTCGTCAAAGTTTGTAGATTCTGCATAAATTGCCACAAATGGTGGCGAGCTGAGAAATCAAAGATGGCGTCCAAGATTGCGGCCATTAAATGAAAAAGGAGATGTTTCGTGTGCATTGTTTTGTAGAATGATTGCAACACATATATACGTTTAAGCGCAGACATCTTAACGATCTTTCCACTTCAGCAATTAGAATATGTGTTGTCCTCTAACCAGGAAATATTTAGGAATACCTTCAGCCAGAAAAGCATTTAACTTAAGGTAAAACATAACATTATTGGTACAGTCAATATTGTGGATGCGACCACGTGTCCTCAGCGACCATTTGTCTTAAACGACCACTTTGAATTCCCCCCGAACAATTTTACTATTAAAATATTTGTGCTAAACGACTTTTGTCTAACGCGACCAGCGACCGCTGATTTTCGGCAAAATTGACTGATCTTTTTTTGTTAAGCGACCGCTAAAATTTAACTATGTCCATATTAAATCATCTTTACATCAAACACTGCCGCCGATTAATTATGAGAACGTGTTGACACTTAATTCTCGATTGCAAAAGGTGAGAAATGTAAGTAACATCTGATGGGATCCCGCAATCACTGCATAATTATTAGCGAGAGACCGATATGACCAATCAAATTCGTCGTTGTTTTTAAGATCCGCCCATTTTTTCTAAAAATATTTGACCTTGATAAATATGGAAACTCGCATATCGTGTTATACATGTTTTTGTACTCAATATTGAAAGCTATCCTATGTGTAATTGATTGATCTTGAATATGTCTAAACGGAAAGTGTTAACGTTGGATGATAGAGCTCGTGTGTTGGAATTAAGTAAGAACAAAAGTGCTCGTAAAATAGCTGAAGAAATGGGCGTAGGAAAAACCCAGATCCAAAATATTCTGAAACGGAAAGCGGAAGTGTTAGAGGATATTGAAAACAATGTTTCAGGTGACCGTAAACGTGCGAGGAGAGTAACTGTTCACGAGGATGTTAACAATTTGGTATATGAGTGGTTTAAGGACGTGACTGCTAGGAGATTGCCCGTGTCTGGGCCTATCTTGTGCACTCAAGCTCTTAAGTTCGCGAGTGATCTTGGGGACATTAACTTTAAGGCATCGACGGGATGGCTTGCTTCGTTCTTGAAACGTAATAACATTGTGTTAGGGACAATGTCTGGGGAGAGGGAGAATGTCAATAAAGACACGGTAACTGACTGGAAATCAAAACTCCCAACAGTGTGTGATGGATATGATCCGAAGGACATATTCAATATGGATGAGACTGGTTTGTTCTTCCGAGACACAACAAGGAAATCGTATCATTTCAAAGGTAAGAAAAAAAAACAATAGTTTAGGAAATACAAATGTTTTATCTGCAAATTTATGCATTTATCGAAATAATATCATTTAAAATAATATCTTGACATAGATACGAAAATGTACGAGGTCACTGCTTCTCTGACGTACCTTGTGGGCGAATAAACGTAAATATTCATTTTATTGAGCATGTCAATAGAATGTTGTAAACATTCTTTCTACTGTATTTTCTGATAAAAAAAATGTTCAGTCTGGTAAATATTTAGGCCTTGCCTGTCCAAATGTCATGCCAGTCTCACCTACACTTGAGATGTCTAGTTGCCATTAATATTTTTAACCTCATTCATATTTTTAATCTCACAATTCTTCTTGTAGACTAAAGCTATTTTTTCATTTTATAGATTCAGAACTGGTTGGTGGAAAACGCTCTAAGGAACGCATTACTGTTTCGCTGTGTGCTTCTATGACCGGGGAGAAGCTCAAACCACTAGTGATTGGTAAAGCTGCACGTCCGAGATGCTTCAGCAAAATAGATCCGGAAAAACTACCTGTGACCTACAGAAACAACAAAAAAGCGTGGATGACCGGTGAACTCATGACAGAATGGCTAAGGACGGTTGACAAACAAATGAAGAAACAACGCAGGAACATCTTGTCATTCTTGGACAACGCGCCTGCACATCCGGACTTGAAACTTAACAATGTTAAACTTGTCTTCTTGCCACCTAATACAACTGCTCTTTCGCAGCCAATGGACCAGGGTATCATTCAGGCTCTTAAGTTGAAGTTCAGGAATCGTCAGCTCTCGTACATTGTGTCACAAATGGAACGTACGGATACAGTTGGTTCACAAGTGTTAAAGGAAATTTCCATTCTAGATGCTATTTACTGGATTAACGGTTCGTGGAAGGAGGTGACTCCAACCACAATTCAGAAGTGTTTCGCAAAGTGTGGATTTGATCAGATAAGTGAAAGTGATCTTGTTGTTAATGAATGTGATAGTGATGATGATAGTGATGATGATGATGATGAAGTGCCCTTAGCTGTCTTAAGAATGTCTCATGAGTTGTTCGGGTGTGAATACCACGAATTGGTAGATTTAGATAAATCTGTTCCGACGTGCGACGAGAATAATTCCATTGTTGACTGGGATAAGAATGCAGGTGATATCTTAATTGAACTGCAGTCAAGCAAAGATGTTTGTGATAATGATGAGTGTGATGATGGTGTTGACTCAGACAGACCTGAAACTGTGATCACAATGTCTGAGGCTAGTGATATGCTTGATAAACTGAAAATGTTTGCTCTCAGTAAAGGACAGGATAAGTGGCTTGATAACATTATGGATTTGCAAGACATGTTTGTAAGTTGCCGTGCAGAGACTCAATGTAAGCAGACTAGAATTCATGAGTTTTTTGAAAGAAAATAAAAACTTGGAACTGACATAACTTACAGGCAATTGCAAGTTTGAAATTCAACTTCATATGACATGAAAACTGTTGTGTAATGTAATGAAATCATTTTAGATAGAAAATGGTGAAATTCAGTTGATTTTATCACACACTTTATTACACTTCAAAGTTTTATTGATGTATGTAATTATGTAATGTAATGAAATCATTTTAGATAGAAAATGGTGAAATTCAGTTGATTTTATCACACACTTTATTACACTTCAAAGTTTTATTGATGTATGTAATTATGTCATGCATATGTTAATATTTCTTTTGAAACACTTGCATAAAATGAAGAAAATTTTAAACTATTAAACTGATATTAATAACATGTTTTTTATCTGCATCCTTACCCAATGTGTCTCTTACATACACCACGTGAAAACCGAGTGACAACTTAAGTCCAATATATTATGCCCAATTTCCGTACTTTGTCTTAAGAGACCGTTGTCTTAAGAGACCACTTTTTGCCTGTCCCTTGGGTGGTCTCTTAACACAAGATTGACTGTATTTTCTCTGCAATAAATTAGTATAGGAAGATAGTTTATAGTTCATAGTTGCACGATTCAAAATTAATAATAAATTCTTCAATACACACAGTAAAACAGTGTTTACGAGAAATGGATTACTGAAATAAATGACAGTGTCTTTATATTATGACATGTGCACATTTGCAGTTTTATCTATTGCCAGTTATAATAAAGCTACATGCGCGCATAGGGACGTTATATTATACGATGGTTCTACATTATGATATCATGAACTGTATGCGCTTATTATATTTTAAGATACCTTTGACAAAGTTGCAATGCGATAAACTACAGGAACGAATAATTATCTAAAATATCTGCCCGTGTAAGACGGGTGTTTTTTAACCTCTGTAAAACACAAATAATAAACCACGTCAGAGCGCGGATTTCCATTTCCTACTATCCCATGGATTGAGAAAACCCCGCCTAACACAGTTAGGCGTACAAGATCTTGATATGATTACATATGTGAATATCTAATTACTTCTCATCAACATATTTAATCAAACCGAGATATGTTTAAAAATAACATTTGCTTGGTATATTCTTAAAGTTGACCTTGTTTTGCGATGTGTTACAATTGTTTAAAATAACTTTTACCTTGCCGGTTTTTTTTAAACATTTTATACAATTTATGATATTTCCTCAAGCTCAAGTACAGATACATTTCAAAGCGATGGCCATTGTCAAAAATCATCTTTGATCAAGGCCTAGTCCTGCGACAATGTTTAAGATTTTGTCACTTCATTCAAAATTAAGCTTGGGGCAGAAGTAAAACCTCCATTACAATATGTAATCTAAAGAGTAAATGCAAAGAAGAGAACTTTCACCGTATGCAACTCAATATTTTTAAAGATGTCTTACTCTGTCCCTTCTGTTTCAGAGGTAAAGTCACTTTGAACAGCAAGAAAAATCGCTTATATATCAAATCAAAAATTTCCAATTTTGTACAGGTTTGACAATAAACCTTAATAACAGTAAAAACATACTAAAAAAGGAAAATAAGGCAATGAAATTGGTCTCTGTGGGTCTTGAACCTATGTCCCTTTTGAAAAAGTCCAAAGTAGGTTTATGGTAGGAATTGAATACTATTCAAAAGAAGATACACCATTAGGTATCTAATATCTTAAGTTTCTTGGATGCGCTCTATACTTTCAAATAATCAGTTCACATATTATTTGATAATGACACGTCTTGTCAACTGGAAACTTACCCAATGTACACAAGTCGCAAAATTTTGGACAAACAAGACTTGCTTGTTGTACGTCTTGACAAATATGAAATAGTGTGTTCATTTTTGCACAGTCAACCGTCTCGTCATTAACACACTGGGTCGCTAAAATATATTGGTTAAACTGCTAAGCTAGGATATAATATGTTTGCAAACAAAAATATATAATAAGAAAGTCTCAGAGATCAAAGAAGATTAGTACGAGTATTTGTTTATGATATCTAGCAACTTATTTGCATATTTTTAGCCTTGTGATTATGTAATGAAAAGCGAAAGATATGCATGTAATAACCAGCAATATATATCTTAATAACATACAATACGACGTCATATTGAAATAAATCTAGAAATATGTTTTGCAACTACAAATCCGCAAAAAAGAATGATATGGTATTTTTGGGGTCATACCAGCAGAGTTTATAGGTAATCTTTACGGAAGAATTTCGACATACAAAAGGAATTTTTGGGAAAAAAATTATATGAAGTATTTGGTATATTCTACAGATGAAAGCTTAGCTATCGTCAGTGCTTTTATGGGGTTATTTGCGTCTTTTTGGGGTCATGTTGAAAATTGGCACTATAAAATATTTTTTATATTCTTCTAAAAAGATGCATCTCTCTTCAACAAAGATGTAATTCAGATCACCTTTGTCCATAGATGAAATGTTTGTTATAATGGTCACAATCAGACAAGTATTAATGATTTGTTTTACGTTTAGGATGTTTGCATAGGTCTGAATTGCATCTGTTTGTAGAGCAACATTCCAAACATGTTGATGACTGCCTCTCCACAAAATCATGTCCAAATTCATGTTGTGCTTTAATACCTCGACCTACAATTCCTGGTCCACCGACCCCACCACAATGCTAGACAAAATTTGTCATACATATTAATCTCTTTTGTCGTATATGAAAGATACATTTATATGTAAAAAGTTTATCATTTTTCTTTCAGTACTAAAGTTGTTTTATGTGCATGACAATAAAACTATTTTACTTATTCATTGCGCATATAACATTTTTATAACAAGACCAGTCAGAAACAATTCATTCTGTTCTTTAATACAGTCGTGTTATTTTAATATAGTAAGAACTGCAGTTCTATAAATCGTTTTGATAATTTTGCATTGACGTATCTAATTATGATTGCACTATATCATTTGTATATAAATTTGAGATTGTTTAATTACCTGATTGTCAGCACAACCCAAACTGTATATTCCAGCTTGCTCATTCAGGAAACACACCTGTTTAGAAAAAGGTCTTGTTTACATTATACAATAAATTTCCGAATCTGTTCACTCCTGGGCAGTGAAAGAAATCGTGTGATATTATTGATGGTTAGTAAAATAGAAAAAGTGGAAACTTCACAGGTCGTTCAACACAACAAAAACGAAAATGTTGCAGGCTCGGTTTGATTGAGCCTGTTCATGGACGGTAGTGGAAATGCATGCTACCGTCCACGCCCTCTAGCCCCGGGCTGAGCAGAAATCAACATTTACACATGCTAAAAGTACAAAAAACAAATTAGAGACATCCGCAGATGAGTTCATTCGGCGGTGCACATGGAACTAGTGTGTAATTTCAATAAAGCGGGGTATGGTCCCCAGTTAAAATAATGGGTTTGCCCTAAACGAGAAAACAATGAGCAGAACTAAACAAACTGGAATTTAGAAAGGGGATCTGAAGTTATGGAGCCTGCATATCACAGGAACTGCCAAAAGACAAAATTAAAAAGCAAGGTGATTAAACAATACCCAAAGCTATGAAAGCGGGAGTATTGGAACCACCCAGGCCGAAATGTTTATGCTGAGAAACTAAACAGTACCAGTAACACGACATAAAAGTCGTGCTGAACGATCTGAGAAGATCGAAATATAACAGCCCTGATTGAATGTACGGGGAGACTTTTTACGGATACTTATGAAAGTCATGCTACATAACTTTCCTATTTAAAACTAATGTTATGATCTAATAAAGTTCAGAAATATATTGAGATGATGTAATGTCAAAGATATGAAATATGAGCATATAGCTTGACTTTAAAACTAAATTCAAACAAAATTCAAACAAAATTCAGACAAATTAAAAATATTCTGAATGTTCTGATTTTCACAGACAAATAAGATATAAGTTTCTAACTCCGTATACGTAGTACATCGGAAAACAATTGAATCGCAGAATGAATAACATGTAACCTTTTCACTGTATGTATCAATAACAAATCTAGTGAAGTTACCTACCTGCTTGTCTGGACACGAAATTGTTGTATTACAAGTATAAGGATCATCTATTTGTTGACAGGAAAGACAATCCAAGGAATCTAAAGTCAAAAAGAAAAAAAAATACTACGAAAATGATTTAGAATACTTGCATATATGCATAAAATGTATATGAATCCAACAACATGAAATTATAATTATTAGATCTGGAAATAAAGTAGGATTACATTCGTGAAGTATCTGAAATGGAATACAATATAAAAAGTAAGAAAGCTATTGATTTCAGCCACAATAACTATGACACGAAGGCAATGTTGGTACTCGAACTAGTACTTGCATTTATCTAAACAAATGTCTTAAGATTTTACTGTTATAGTGTAGAGTACTACTTAAGCCTCGGGGCGTTGAATTCTACATGTAAGTAAGCCATTTAACTTGCTAACGGAGGGACTGTGGTTCTACCGGGATGAAATGATACACCTTGGATTATCCTCTACTATCAAAGCTGAAAAGTTACCATATGGCATATACTTATGCCAGTTTAATGTTATACCAAACAAAAAAATTAGAGCGATGTTATGGAGTGTGAGAGGCATTGCAATGCCACTTAATTCATATTACCCGTCTGAAAGAAATCGAGTCGGATATTTTTTGACGCCGTTTTATGCTTCTAAACCAAAGGATCGTGTTATAAAATAATTTTACTATATAAACATCAGTTTATATGACTCTAAAGATCGATTTAGTTTTGTTATTTCTGGCTGTTTGTTATTATGACGTCCATTCAATGCGTGTTTATTACCTTGATTTATTTTTTTAAACAAAAAATAGTGATGCCAGTTAAGAACCGCTTCCATCATATTCTACGCTAAAACAATGTCGGACATCTTCTAGAGGAAGTGCACGGTGATTTTACCTTTAGTTTGAACACCTATTGATTAAAAAAAAAGTATTCTTTTCCTTCTACTTAAAAAAGCTCAGTGTAACAATAATAATGTGATTATTTTTCATTAATATGATGTAATACCTGGCCTTCTATATAGAATATGACCATAAATTGAAAATAATATATATCTGTTGTTGTTGTACTTACAGACCACCTTGCTCCACTGTACAAAGATCAGAATGAAAGCATAATCTGTAAGACAAAAGATAAAATATACAATAAATCTGTTCATAACTAGTTTTCTACGTGGTTTACCTAAGCAATCATTCTTTCTGTATAATCGGCCGAGTTCTTTGAATATCGCTTTTCCTGTTGGACATTTGTCCTTGTTTTTTTACACGTAACACATATGCTTGCCATATTGACAGGCTGGTACATCATTAGTTATTTAGTTAGTAATCCCTAACATTAAGAAATATGTTATGCAAAATACAAAGATCTCAAAGAAAACTCGTTACATTTAAAGGGAAAGATAGAACTGCTAGAATTTCTTAAATTTATTTCATCTAATTAACGGTCATTTCGTTTCCATGGCAACAAAAGACAAAAGGGTGGGTTAATTAAATTTCTAAATACATATTTGAACTGTATTTACTTACGTCTGTAAAACAATTTCTCTACTTTTCCAGCTTTAATGAACATGATGAAAGGAAATACCATGTTTTACATCTAACACATATGAAATCAGTTTATTTAAAAGGTCATTTGCTAAATAAAGAATTCAGCGTAAATGACGTCATAAACACACTAAAATTGCTGCCTCCATGATCAGCCTTTTTTTAAAGTGCTAACTGCCATATCTTTTTCAGTAGTGGTCCATATTAAAATAAAATCTTTCAGCGTTATGAAAGGCTTGAGGATGGCTTTCACATAAAATGAACTTATTGCCAACCATTCCTGGCCCTTTGGTAATTTCGTCTTAAAAGTTGTTGTCTAATACGGGATATTCACAGAGTTACAGATATTAGAAATTACCCACCTCAGAAACAAAAATTATGACATGAATACTACTTTTATCACACATTTCTTTCTTTCGTTTGCAGATGCACGTATCCTAGAAAAGTGAACTTTTACCTTTAATTAAACGTTCAAAATACCCTGGTGAGTTACGAACAGTTAGAAGTTCTAATAGTCCTGCTTCTGGACAATGCAAATTGAAAATAAATTATTCATTTATTAGATGACTGTTCAAGGGATTTTAGCCAATACATTGCATTAATTGAAAAACGTTATTTGTATATATATTCAGGTTTTGTTGTATTCAAGCTAAAAATTAAACGCTCCAGTTACATGTCTCAGTAATGTTGAAAAATATATTTCTCCAAAGAAATTACAGATTTTCGATTAAGGTTAACGTAAGATGTAATATTATCTTACATGCGTGTGAATTTAAGAACTAATATACATTTTCATTTTGTATATAGGTTTAATAAACAGGAAACATGTTAAATAATTCATGTTATGATATTTCATTTCTGGTATGTTTTGTTGACTTTGCTGAATTTGGAAAAACGTTTTTATTTTGTTTCTGTCATTGCGGGAAGCTACCAGGCGCTTTCATGATATCAGCGTTAAAAGGTATGTACTACATGACGATTTTCAGTATGGAAATAATTGTAGACAAGTCCAAAAGGAAATGTGACATATAATAATGAAGCTTTCAATACAGCGTTCCACATGCAAATAGGGGAAACAGCTGAATGATCCCGCTCTAACTATTTGTCTTAAAGAAGAAGCTAATTTTGACACAAAGAATGTAGGTTAAATGATCTTGATACAAAAAGGTACTTACAGATACAATCCATTGTCGTTAGCTTTACAACTTCATTACATCAATCTGCCAGTACTGTGTCATCTGGTTATCTCTGTCGCGGTCTCTAAAATGACTTATACATCTCTCTATTTATACTGGTTCCTTCATTGCAAGCCAGGCTATAATAAACTCTTATCTCTCCTGACTAGGAGACATTTCAGTGTCCTCAAAGACATGCACAATACCAAAACCATATTAACATTTGATCATAACTGTTACAGTGATCCTACATTTTATGTGAAGTAAACATCTGCACCAATCCCTTTGTTAAATTAAGACAGTGTCCTTAAATTAACACTACTTGATAGCACGGCGTACTTGTACTTTACACTCTCAACTTGTTTCAGTTTAGAAAACGATAGTCTTTTAAATTTCAAATTGTTTTGAATTCTCATTCATCAATATGCAAAAACATTTATGTGTTAACAGTTTCTGCGTTTTAGGACAATTACCCTTATTCTGTCAAACGATTTTCCGAGATGTCTCTTTCAACTTGTTAATATGTCGATTATAAAAAATAAAAGGTAAAAATAGCCTCCCTCGAAGCATTGAGCAGCCAGGGCAACACAGGTCAAAATGGACAAACCACAAATAGAAACTGTACTTGAAAGATATAGTCAACGGCCTCAAATACGTTTGACTTCATGAAAGATTAATAATATCTGTCGGGTTGAAATATCCGTCCCAATGGCACCTGCGCATTGGGCGGTAACGAGGCTAGCCGATTTACCGCCCATGCGCAGGTGGCCGAGGGACGAATATTTCTATCTGATTCGTAAACACCTGATTGATATTTTTTCTTGCATATCGCATACATATAAGCTTTTTTTTTCTGACAGACATTTTTGCATTCCGTATTTTACAAAAATAAATAAATAGATAAAGCAAACAGAAATGCACTCTCGTGTAGTACAGTTCGTACACAAATCTATCAAGGTATCTGAGTTTTTTTCGTATGTTACATATCCAATGCATGAATAGCTAGTTGTCCTTAACAGCACGAGAGTATGCGGCATTGGGTGCCAAATGGGGTTTCCCGGCATGCTAATCATACACTTACTCTTCAAAGTAGCTAGACAAGACAAGGGAATAAGATTCCCATTGAGATAAGCTACAGACGTTATATCGTAAGACAAAAAAATGCGGTCTAATTGAGGCATTGATATACCAATGTACTTTTCAGATGTCAGAGCACCAAGAGCTTTATTTATAAGTACACGTCCGTTTTTGTCTTACACTCATGTAGCCACCACACCATCAAACAGGAAAGCGCAGTGACTGGATTGTAGAAGGGCCAATCATCAAACCTGCACTGTGCTTTACGAAATGCATTGTACACTATTAAAATAAAATTTCTAACATACTTTACAAATACTTGATTAAAATAAGTTTTATTTTCCAAAGTTTATTTACTATTTCCCCATAGTGTATAATTAAGATAAACTTTAAAACATATTTCTACGGTTGTTTTTTTTAACCCCAGACGATAAGTGGCAAATTTTGTGACCTTCTTCCATATTTTGCGATAGCAGTTGGTCAGTAATATTGACTTACATATGATCAAGCTTATACGTATATTATACATACAGGTATTTCAACCACACTATAATTTCAACAGCAAATGCTTAGTTCATCATTAAGTTAGGGTTTAGATGTATTTCAGTATCTTTGACAAACCGAATGAAGTCATTATGTTCAAAGTTCAAGCATGAACAGAATGATATCAAAGACAACGATGACACTCCGTGATGTCCTATTACCATATAAGTTGCAGGTCAGACATTTCAATTTGTTTCGTTTTATTTATAGTAAGGCGTGTTCTACAAAGATTACACTTGTTCTATGACATCATTATTTAGTCCCTGTATAAAGACCGAATTCAGTAGATAACCTCCTATGTATAGGTACGGGTCCGTCTCAAAATTTAACTACATAGCGGTTTGTCTCATATTTTTTTCGCATGCCCCCGTATCAATTAAATCAGGATCGCTCTGATAGCCATACATTATTATTTGCAAAATTAACATGAGTTTGCTATAGCGATTGTATTAGAAGATAACTTGTTGAGCTTAACGTCGCACTGATACAATCATAGGTAATACGGTTTTTCTCCATCTTTGATGGTGAAGGAAAATCCCAGGTGCCCCTCCGTGCATTATTTCATCGCGAGCGGGCACCTGGGTAGCACCACCGACCTTCCGTAAGCCAGCTGATTGGCTTCCTCACATTAAGAATTCAACACCAATGAGTCTCGAACTCATATCGACAAGTGATTTGAAGTCAGCGACCTTAACCACTTGGACATTGAGGCCCAAGTATTAGAAGAGATTTAGTGTTACATCATATAAAATGGCGAATAGTTTTACATGACTGGTTAATCTTATCTTTAACTTCTATATCAGAAGCATCAGGAATTAAATAGAAAGAAGCACATCAAAGCCCTTTTAGCACATGACTGATGTAGAGATGATCTGATAAGCGTATTAATCACTTTCCCACGGATTTGCATTAATTCATAAAAATGATTTTCGTTTCCGTATGCCGAGTCCATGCTTTTTTCTACGTTTTCCGGATAAAGGACATTACACCACTACTTGAGGTTTATCAAACGTGCAGAACTACCTTAAATTGGGAAACTTTAAGACAACACGGATTCCACTGCACCGACCTATATAGACTGTGTCGTTTGTATACACATGAAAATTGCTAGAGTCCAGAGATTGTACACTAAGTGAAACACTCCAGTGGAGTTGCTGTACCCTTTGCCATTGTTCAGAATTATTTCAGAGAATATTGCTGTCGTTGTCACTGATATTCAATACGCTATGAAAGCAACCTTATTTTCTGGAAGTATAAAATCATTTAATTCGGTGAAAGACTTATTACAGCATATTTTAAAGGGCACAACTAGGCAAGCTGAAAGAAAAAATAAAAATCTAGTCACTCCGTCCGTTTTAGCTCGTCTGATTTTTAAAAAAATATCTACGTGCTAATCGTCAGCGTCGGTGTTGCATAAAATTCTTGTTTAGGTCCTTTTTTTCAAAAATCAAAATAAATTTAGCATTGAACCTTTGCACACTTGTTAATAATCTTTGGGTAATGATATAGGCCAAGAACTATATCTCTGGGAAGAATTTTATCCACTATGTCCCTTTTTGTACTTAGAAAATTAAAATCTATTGATTATTTTTGTGTTTAGGTGCATTTTTTCTCAAAAACTATGAGCTACAGCTTTGAAACTTTGCACACTTGTTTATTATCATTAGATGAGTAGCAACCATATTCTAGCATGTATTTTGTCGGAATCACGGTCGTGGAATGAAGTATATTTGAATTGTTTGGTTAAACTTATGTTAAGGTCAACTTAATTTGAGTTTTTAAGAACACTGGCTTTGAAACTTTGCAGACTTGTTGCATTTTGTCTGAATTATGGCCTTATATGTCTGTAGGAAATTTGACCTTCTTTATATTTCGGTCCACTTTTTTGAATTCTAACAGCTATAGTTTTGAAACTTTGTACACTTGTTTATTATCATTAGATTGGTAAAAAGATCTAGGTCAAGATAAATAACTCTTTATTTTAGCATTTTGTCAAAATTTTGGACCTTTTTAACAACGGAGATGAATATTTCTTGCTTGTGTTTTGTTTAAGTTCACTTTCTTGAATACTTATTAATCTAATGGCCTTTACACCCAGGTTGCCTGTGTATCGTAACAGGTCTGACTGTAATATTAAGATATAATGTTTCAAACACAAATCCTTATTTTGCTGATATCAAATATGCTGTTGTAAGTGCTTTTTAAACGCCATTTAATCACAAGATAAAAATAAATCTATCTTAAATTATGCCCAGGGATACATTTGCATGCAAATAATAACAAATAACTAATCAATTTAGTTGGGATTTTACTATAATTTTACATCAATAAGCACAATCAAGTAAAGTAAATTTCGACAAAATTACCAAAGAAGTCATTACTTTTAAAGTTCTGACATGAAAAGAGAGATAACAAGAACAAAGACGGCACTTCGTGATGTTCTTGTCCATAATTAGATAATTAGGTAAGACTAGGACCTCCAAGTTCGGTGCTGTTTTATTAATAGTAAGTCATGTTCTACAAAAATAACACATTTTCCACGACACCTTATAACGATCGAATTCAAAAGATAACCACCATTGTAATACGAATTAAGGCATCGCCTAGCATGGGGTTTTATCTTTTATATATCCACTTACAAAGGAATATTTAACACTCAAAAGGAAGTGAAACTTCGCTCTAAACAGTGAAGTTTAAATTTAGTGTCACCGTACCTCTTACAGCGAATATCATACCTTGCAAAAGTTTCGGGAAGCCGTGACGGTGACGTCATTCACCGCGTTCTCGCACTGGCTTTAGGGTTTTATTTGCAAAGACTGTATAAGATTACCGGAAAAACATACAGTACTACGAAACAGCACGGAAATTCCGGATTGTCATTACGCAATCACTACCATGTATTTAAGACCAGCTTTGATTGATATGCCATGTAATGACTTATTAACAAATATTATTTAGTTTCTATAGTACACATGTAAGACTTAAAAGATATATTAAATATTTTTGTTTCTGTCGCTTGGAGTATTATGGTAACAGAACTGAAAATTTACAACAGAGTTTTAGCCTTACACACACATTGTTTTCAGCATTTTTTTCGAAACATTCTGTAAAATCTTTAGTAAAATAGCGAGATAGAAATACAGCATTTGACCTTTTCTGTTATTTTACGGAACTCCTATTGGGCGGTTGAACCGTCAATCCATCGATAGACACTTTAGTTCCCGATCAATAATTGGAAAATAATTTGGACCCTCGTAGTCACACTAGTTATTATGATTTCCTGTGGTAAGTAGATTATCTTTATTTCTTTTGAGTTGACTCAATATATCAAAGAAAATCGTCAACATCTAGAGAATACTTTGTCAATAGTTGTCGAACTTCATATCGCCAGTGCGTAACAAAATCTGGAACAGGTTTGAGAATGCAGAGTTCCGACAAGTCACTGGTTTTCCCACGGAAACATAATTGTGCACACCTTGTCGCAGATTTTGTTTTTCTATTGTTAAGAAAGAAATATTAAATATGTTGAGCTTTTCTGCAGATACACAGTTAGATATTATTAATGCATTCAACAATACATCACGCTAAATGGACAATGCTTTTTACACGGATAATCCGTTTAATGTTCAATTGTTGGATAATTTGTATCCCCAAAACGAACACACCGGATACTACTGCTTCATTATATATTCATATCTTTCTATTTATGACAATATAATTCAAAACAAAATTTATGACAACCATGATTTCAATTTAGTTTTGTAATTTTCCCCATTTTGGATGGTGATATACCGAATACAACATCTTATTGGATACATATTTCTCCGTTAATTCTGTATTAACGCAATCAATATATCATAAACTTCTTGAAAAAAGGTTACCGTTATGATAAATTACGTGCACATGTTGCACATGTTGCAAAATCATACTATTGTTGTTCAGATTCGATTTTAAAATTTGATAGTTATTTGAAGACACTTCTGCGAAACAGTATATCAAAACCCGAATGCTATATTTCAATGTGAAAGCTTTTGTTTCTTTGTAAAAGAATATTGACATACTGACTTACCTATTCAGTAAATATCGTACTACCATATGATGTCACTGTCAATTTATCGAATAAACAAAAGTATGATAGTTAGTATTTGTGCAAATGTAACGCAAGGATACAAGCATAAATATTTACCTTCAGTTCATATTCGAAGTTTAAACTTAATCAGTATCTCAGTGGCGTACATAGGAACGAACTCAACGATGCGAGGGGTGGGGGTGGGTGGGTAATAAGGGGGGGGGGGGAGCGGCCAGCTAACCCCACCCAGCTATTCCATGAAGATTTTCGGACAACCAAAAAATAAAAAAAAGGAAAAAAGGTCTTCCCACTTAATGTCAATAATCGGGTGAGAGAGGGGGCTTCCTGTCCCGCCCGCTCCCAGTCTTCTCGCTCCTAGGCCTCTGCATCTGTGAAACATATTTCATATTAATACTTATACGCATATATTTGCAAGAATATAACATACGAAAATACAGGAATGCAAACGTATTTATAACAACCAAATCATTTCTAAAGTGCATACATTATCACTCGTGTATGAAACTAGTTTCGAAATCTTATTAGTCACACAAATGTACAAATATACAGCTGCTAGTAAGTATTGTATAAGATCATATTCAAATGAAAATTTATTTAATATGCACATTTGAAACCTAACCCATATCCATACTATGAAACCTTAATCAAACAGGCAAACGTACAAAACAACTTACATTTAAACGCAACAGAAATGAATCGCGGATTACTAGTTCACATTTGGGTATGAAATATAATTGAGTGTTTATTTTTGTTTTACATTCATACCCAAATTTGATCTACTAAAGCGCTAGTTATATGTTATGTTTACAACTTTGTTTCCTCCGTTAGCAAACTGGTTTTATACCTCGTACTTTTCAGCAAAAATGGCATCCCGAGCTATATAAACGTCATAACTGAGCATTAAATGCATTTTTTCCAAGTGTAACCTCCCAACTCTTATGATAACGTGACGCAACGTATGTAAACAATAGAAGTCAATATGTCGTTGTGACTTGTTCATGCTTCCTTGACGTCATATCCATGTGAGTTCATTTGAAAAATAGACATAAGCACACATGATACATTGCATTTTTTTATTCTACATAAACTTTACAAATTCCAAGGGCTGCGTCACACATCAAGACCTTTTTCAAATGCCTGAAACCTATACCTATATTTTTCGGAGAACATTGTCTGTTTAAAAACAAATCAAAAGAAAAATGAAAATCATGTAAAGAAAGTGTTTCTTTTGTGTTATGACTAAAGTATAAATTAAGCATTTGATCCAATATCCAGGAAATGATTGAAAATGGTTGCATGAAGGTCTTGAAGGAGCAAAAAACAAATAATTATTCATCTATTATGACAGTCAAAACAGGCTTTACAGTTCAGTTATATATTGAGGAATTTACAAATATCACCCAGGGTATTTATACATTTATAATCTGGGATTACTAAAACTGCCGTGAAGAGTGACCTACCACTATTATGGAAATACCTTGGAATACCATGTACATATACATAATCATTTACGTTCAAGTGGAAGGTGCCGGCAGCGCTTAGAGAATAACTACTATAATCAAAGTCACGAGAGTCTTCTAAATCAGAATACAAATCAAGCTGATTTGAATTATTTATCCTTACATAGGCATGGATGTTATTTGTGCTCTCTCTTCTTTTTGTTAAAGTAACAGCAAAATGATAAATGCCAGGTATGTTGCAGGTGAACCTCCCTGTGCTGGTGTTGTATGCTCCACCACTGTTCAAGTACGTGTGAGGAAATTTAATGACAATGTATGAACTTTCTGTACTACTTCCGTAAGCGGTGAAGGCGACCCTTAAGTCTGTAATATAAAAAAAACACTTTTTAAACAATAGATAATCTATATTAACAGAAGACACTATATCATCGTTATTCCAATATGAAATAAAATGGTACTTTCTTCAAAGAAAAAGTTGTTTGGGTTGATCTGTTGGACAGTTTAACATTTCAGTCTACCCTCATGTGTCGTATACTTACTGAACATCCCTTTAAGTCGGGTGCTATTTATCACCGTGAGAAGATTGTATGGAACCGTTGTGTGATCAATGCATGTTTCCTTTGATACGGCGCGTGATAGGGCAGTAATAGCATGATTGTGTCAGTTACCATTTTGGATCCGAAGTGAACGGAGAAAGCGCAGAATTGAAATATTGATATTAATAATTTAATACTGTTTAAACTGGTGCAAATTAGGAAAAAGTTACCATTTCCGGTCTTAGTCAATGAGCGCTTTTGGATCGCGTATTACTTTTACCAATAAGCATTTACTTTCAAAACGTCGCCCCCATTTCAGTTGGAGGCGAAATTCAATTTACATGGTATTTAAATATATTTTCCCATTTGTTTACAATATTGTTCCATATATTTCACATACATCATACATGTTATCTAAAGGTGCTCCATGCCCTCGCGGGGCCTTCGGCCTAGCTAAGGCTTTCCGGGTATGAACAAAATCTGTTATTGGGAAGAAAATGGTGAAAGTCTAGCATACGCCTTAAATATATATTTAACTGTTTAACTCACAATCTCTATTTCTTTAATGAATAGGATGGAAAAATACAAACTATTTGACATGATTAAAAGCAATGATGATAAAATATTCTTACCTGGACACGTTTGTTCGTTGCAAATGCTAATTTTTGTCGGAGCACCATCGCAATATTTTCCTAGTAATGATGGCTTCGGATTTGTACAGGTTCGAGTCTGTGACCGTATCCCAACGCCACAAGTTACACTGCAAGAACCCCAACTGCTCCAGCTACCCAGGCACCATCTACAAAACAATAACCAAAGAGTAAGATATGATAGTTTCTAACAATTATGAAGGGTAAAAGATTTTGAATTAATATGTAAAATACAATAATATTTTACAAAGCTTATACTCGTACTTTTAAACTATTTCTCAATCTTTTCAAAAACATATGAGATGCAGTGACATTTAATTAGAAAATACCGAATGATAAATGTTTTCCATTTTAACAAGTTCTTTAAATATAACGTACAAAAGTCGTATTTAATTAATAAAAGTTTCGAATCCTTTCCAAATTGATGTACAATTTTCGATTTGTTTCCAAACTGTTGTAAAATTTTCGAAAATTTTCAAGATTAATGTTAAATTCTAAAAATTTAGAAAGTATTATCAGGTGTTACTAATCGTAAATAAATAGTAAAAACAAAATTGATCACCGTGTTCTGGACTGGGTTGATTTTACAACATTCCTATTAATGTGTAACATATATAGAAATGGTGTCCACTGCGTTAGATACGCACTAATATTTAACAATTATAGACACATTTACTGGATTAGAATTCATTTCAATCTTTACTTTTATTGACAATTCTGATATTCTGGCGCACAGCTGGTGTCATGTTCCTTTAAAATTGACGGGTTGTTGGTGTCCCTTTAAAACAGAATGGGTCATCTGTGCCCCTTTAGAAGTAAATGTGCCATACAGTCGACATCGTACTTGCGACCACCTCTATTAAGCGATTTTTATATTAAACGACCGGTCAAAATCCCTCCCGAAAGTTTTCAGTACATAAATTCGTTCCATTCAACGACTTTTTTATGAAACGACTAGCGACCACATTGATGTAGTCCCGACAGATAAAATATTTGACACAAGTATCTATTAAGCGACCGGGTACCAAAATTCTACCGGACATTTCTTCATCTGTGTAATTAAGGAGTACGTTTTGCATGTGACTGAATGTAATTAACCTTTGTATCAGTCGAACTGACAAACAATCTAGCCATAATTTTTACCGTTTGTGGACTTGGAAAAGTGTTCACGATGTTAAAACAGATTTTGAAAGCATACATGTATGTTCATAAAAATACAGTTACATTAACAGTTAAAATATTTGTTTTTTCATTTGACGGACCATTCCATTATTAGACCACTTCCTAGCAGTCCCTTGTGTGGTCTCTTAATACAATGTCGATTGTATATATTCCTTCAAAATTGGAGTCCATTTAAAACTGGATAGGTCGTTGATGGCTCTTTAAAAAGGAATAAATTATTGGTGTCTCTTGACAATAAATTGAATTGTTTGTGTCGGGTCGAAATTGAATGTATCCTCTAAAATACAATGGGTCGTCGGTGTCCCTTTGAAATAGAATTGGTCAGTGATAACCCTTTAAAATTGAATGGATCATTGGTGTACCTTTAAATCGGATTGTGTCTTTGGCGTCCCTTTAAAATAGAATACTAGTAGGTCATTTATATATTTTAATTTGAATTCGTCGGTGAAGTCCTTTTTGAATAGAAGTGGTCTTTGATTCGTATTTAAAAATGTTGATATAACTTTATAAAAGATTGGGTCGGTGTTGGCCCCTTTAGAACTGAATGGGTCGTTGTTGTCCCTTGACAAATGTGTCCTTGATATCCATTAAACATGAATGAGTCATTGATGTCCCTTAAGGTCTTGACAAGGTATTTTGCCCTTCTGACAAAAACAAAATGTCTGACGATCGACGAAAGTACAATATGAAATTATTAGAAGGATAAAACATGACACAAAACTCACCATTGCAGGCTTGCCTGTTACAGGCGCTAATTTGTACCGCGTTCCCATCGCATGTATTTCCTAGTAATGAAGGTTTCGGATTCGTGCATGTTCGACTCTGTGATCGTATTCCTCCGTCGCAAGTCGCAGTACAAGTACCCCAACCATTCCAGCTACTCCAACTACCATCTTCAACAAAAAGTCTGATTTGTAAGATTAACATTTGTTATCAATATTATGAAAGTAAAATGTTATTGATTAAATGTGAGGAATTTCTTTATATTAAATTCCCTTATCGTCTGTTTTGTCTTTCCATCCGTTAAAATATATAAAGGAAATGCGGGGGTTTAATCTTAAAATATTTTGATAATAAATGTTTTATCGTTGCGTTTTTCCATTTCCCACAACGCCCCACCCATTTTTCTACCCCATCCCCATCTTACACATTATTTTTATGTAATAGTTTGTGGTGTTTTGAAGCATCCCGTCTGCTTAATCTTTCCAGTACAGCTTCTGTTTGCAGCGGGCCTACCGTGCAATACATGGCTCTGACTGTGTTTGATGTGCCATGTGTTTTCGGGAAATATACCATTATCTTTTAAAAGCACTGACATCCAAATAGTACAAGAAAAAACTTTAAGATAATATTGTTAAACTTACCATCAAAGGAATTGCAAGCATTTATATCTTTTATTTACGGTTTCAGACTGTGCAAGTAGCTATTGTTGAATCTAATTTGCATTTAGTTACTTAGTTATCGCTTATTTTTCAAAGGAGTAACGAAACCTATTTGTAGAACGTGAATATGAAAGTGTAGTATTTTCGTTGGCTTAACCATATGTCAAGAAATCTCCGGATGTAACAATTAACAATGGCGACCTCAATCAGAAGTTCCAAGACTCGGCAAGATGACTGTAACGTGTATGTTTTAGGTTAAAAAGTGTTAATATTCTTCCACATAATTGTTTATAATTTCTGCCTTAGTTTCTTACTGCCCGACATCATGACATTGTTATTGTTGTGCCCCCACCCTCCATGCCCCCATGAGTGGTGGGGGCATATAGATTTGCTCTTGTCCTTCCGTCCGTCCATCCGTCCGAGAATGTTGTATCGCGCTTAGCTCCAAACGTTTTTGACTTAGAGTCACAAAACTTTACAGGAATGTTGGTCAGCATGTGTAGTTGTGCACCTGGGATTTCGCGTCCGGATACATTCAGTCGTGTTGGTGTTATGGTCCCTGACTTTGTAAAAATTGGTCATTTTAGTGTTGTGTCGCGCCTAGCTCCAAAAGTATTTCACGTAGAGTCACAAAACTTTACAGGAATGATGATCAGCATGTGTAGTTGTGCACATGGGGTTTCACGTCCGGATTTACTCAGTACTGTAGGAGTTATGGCCCCTGAGGAGTTAGTACAATATTGGTCAGTTTAATGTTGTGTCGCGCGTAGCTCCAAATGTATTTGACCTAGAGTCACCAAAGTTTACAGGAATGTTGGTCAGCATGTGCTGTTGTGCACTTGGGGTTTCGCGTCTGGATTCATTTAGTCATGTAGGAGTTATGGCCCCTGACTGAGTTAAAAATTGGTCATTTTAATGTTGTGTCGCGCGTAGTTCCAAAAGTATTTGACCTAGAGTCACCAAAGTTTATAGGAACGTTGGTCAGCATGTGCAGTTGTGCACCTGGGGTTTCGCGTCCGGATTCATTCAGTATTGTAGGAGTTATGGCCCTTAACCACTACACAAGACCAGACCAGGAACGGCGGGGGGGGGGGTGGAGGGGTGTTGGGGGGGGGGGGGGCACCTGTGTCCTATGGACACACATCTAGTTTCATGGACGAAAGTAGGTGATTTCATGGTAATTCCCATAGACATATTTGGAAGTACGCTTATTTTAACAATTTTCACTGTTTCAAAAGTGACCACGTACATGTGAAACGATTGTTTTCTGTAAGGAAATTAAATTGTTTTTTATTTGGAAAGTAGTTTTAAGAAGGCTTTAAAACTGAATGATTATATCTCATGAAAACACGTGAATTAGGGGTTGGAACACGGCGTTTTACGGTGTTGGGTGCCAACATCACACGAAACGGAACAGGATACCTAAGATGTCCATGTACTCCCAACCTTCATTAACTGAAAAGGTACATCTAACTTAGCTGTAGACAATGAAACACTTCGATTATGTAACGAAGTCGCTGTTACAGTCTAAAACTTATATAAGTCACATATTTTTATTTGTTTTCAGATGTCGGATTCTAGCTTCCTTCCACTTTTTTTCTGTAAGTATAGTTTTACCAACAATATCTCTTTACTCAAAAGTCATTTGGAAGCTATCTGTTTTTAAAACATAATCACAACTAGAGATTACCAGAACAAGCTCCTGGAAAACATATTTTGTCTTCTGTCGTTTCACCAAAACAATGATGTCCAGTACCACTAGGATATGGGTTGGTACACGACCTGTTACGGTGTTGGATGCCAACATCACAGGAAACGGAACAGGATGTCTATGATGTCCATTTGCTCCAACCTCCATTAACTGAAAAGGTACGTCCAACTTGGCTTTCACAATCATATTACCAACTAGTATTTTATAATTTGCCTCATTTGCAGCCGGGATGTTTTACTTAGTAAGCAGACTTTGGTGCCGTGTACCGGATATTTGCACTTGAAGTGATAAAAGACTGTGCAGTTACTACGTTAGCTATTACAACTGAATATATTAATCTGATATTTAAAAATAATTAGCTGAAAAGTCACCATATGACATATAACGTCAAACACAATAAATATGACATTGAATAAGGGGATTTATATTCAATACTGTATCACTTACCACTACTTTTTTTACAAAGTAAATAAAAAAGTAATCTTAGTACAAAAGGCTTAAACACTTTACAAAGAATATAGACCTGTATCAGCCTACGCACAGTAACTGTTTCCCTGAATTACGATGTTTACAGAGAACAAGAATTTAATGAACAAGTTATTGTTATTATTATTAAACTAAATCTATATTTTCTACCTTTTGTACTCACCCTGACTTTTCGGTAGGACAACGAAAACTGTCAACACTATGACTGCAATATACAGCAAAACAAGCATTACCAAAATTATAAAAATCATAGTTCTGTTCCAATTTTGTGTGTTTTCCTTGTCGTGTCGTTTGTTGTTGTTTGTTTTTCTGTTTAAGTTTAATTGCTCGTAATTCTCTTCGTCTCTTTCGGTTTGGTCCGTACACTTGGTTTCATCAGATTCAATCGTTGCCACAGTTACAGCTGTATTCTCGTACAAATGAGTTTTTCTGTGGCGTTTAGTATTAGAAGTGTCCTTACTTATTTCACTCAACTCCATTTTTGTTTGTTCAAGATACAGTATCATTTTGAATAGACATATAATTGATCAGATCAATTTGCACTTCCCTGTATTGAAATCTGTAATAACTCGGATCATTAAGAGATTTAATCACATAAACGCAATATTTATCAATGAGCACTATTTTGGTTTTACAGTTTATGAGTGTTAGTATGCAGTTTGAGCATTAGGTTAACTTCATTGTGAAATCACTTATAAAAATCTGATATAACGGACGTGTTTTGTGTTAATGTCGTTTGATTACCAGACTGCTTAAGCCAATACTTTTATGTAGTGCAAGTGATTTAGCTTCCTGTTCATATTACACATAAAATGCATTCTATTGTTTTAAAACAAAATGCATCCTATTGTTTTAAAACAATCTGTGAATGACTAATATATTGTTATTTGAACTCAATGTGTTGATAATGTCAAACGGAAACATTCCTAAAATCTCTTTACTAACGAAGTATTAATTCATCAATTTACTTTATTTAAATTCACTTTAAAAACTGAATGGGTTTATAGTAAAACACAAAGTAGCGGGTTCGTCAAATAACAATAAGGATCACAAAAATAAAAAAAGAAGCAGTTTTGCACCTAAGGAGTAGAAATTTTAATCTGCAAAATATAGAACTTTGAAAAAAATTGATCGAGGAAGGTGCTGGTTTGAAAATGAAAATAGAACGTTGTTAACGTAAGATACTGATACTGTACCGATTCTGCTTTAAATATTTATGCAGAGATTTTATTACGCATCAGCTATGTTAGTAACATATCCAAAGAATGGTATATACAAGAGTTGATCAAAATTTCGTGGACACCGTCGATATCAATATTAAAGATTATGGTATTGCTTTGAAATTTCACCATTTTGTAGAACAATATAAGTCAAACATGCAGGCAGTTTTATAACTGAACTTAATTGGCATATGACAGTTATGAATCACTATAGCAAGTAACTATTGCTCTTCCAATTGTCACCGACAATCGATTGTCGATTACTTAATAAACTAAAGTCGCCGACATCGATAACGAACTTGTATAATCGATTTTTTGACGCTTAGGCGAGTTTAAAGCCTCCTCGGGAGTAACGCGTCTTTTTGGTAGTATTCCTCTTTAGGTTCATCTCTTTTCCACTCTTCAAAACGGAGGCAAATGCTGCTTACGATCAAAATAATAATTCAAGCAAAGCTATATTCTCCTATCCAGGGAATACAAGTATGGAAGCAGTTTGGATCCTACAAGATATGTGAAGGTGCAGCAGTGAACAAAAATTACAAAAAAAATGCCACATTATACAGATACTTTCTAATTAGCCGCAATGATATCTGCATATAAGGGCTAAAACTTCACAGACATATTACATCACTCCTGCTAAAATGCTAATACAGTTTGTCAAGTGTGCTAATGGTTGGTAAGTTTCAGTAGGTTCAGTGTAAGAATCGGATTATTTTCCGAATTATTGTTCGGAAGGCCTTCCAATTATATCCGATTACCGATAATTGATTATCCTTATGCCGTCGGATTATCACTTCTAATAGGAGCCCCATGCAGCTAGACCACCGTAGCTCATATCTGTATATATTTATTGATAATGCAGACGCAAGCTTTAGACTTATTGTAGCATGTATCCGTATCTAACGGAAACGACGCCGACGTCATCACAAAAACGTGTTCATAACAGGAAGAAACAAGCGCTTGGAGTTGCTATCTTGCTTTGTTACCGATGTCAATTTTGACAGGAAAATGTGCGCCAGAATGTCGTACGATGTCTCTAGAGCAAAAGCAGTGACAGAGTTTTGTGTTAACTAGCTAATGATGTCACAACAGACAAAACCTAAAACACATGTACTCAATGCCTTTGCAGAAGACAGAGCAACAAGGGAAACACCCTTAATGGCCCGACGAAACAGGTCAGAAATAGTTCAGTCCCGGTGAGATTTAAGAACTACCTGTCACAGAGTCTTCCACCTGTTCCGACAGGAAAGCGTAACGTCCAGCTCTAAAAGGACTGAACACAAACATAGGGTGTGTCTCAAAACAGTTGGGTCAAAACATTTTTTAACAAAACGTTTAATAATTTTACTAAATACAATTGAAAAATTGCCACGACCCAAAATCTTATGAAGTTTGTAAACCACATTTCCATAAAAATCGCGTTTAGGTATACCTTCTCGCAAAAGTGTCTACTATTTGCTACCATATTTTAAAACCAAATCTGAATTACGATTATCATAGTAAAATTTAGCCAGGTATGTACGTAATTTATAACGGTAGCCTTGTTGAAGAAGCTTATTTGTAATATATTGATTACGCGCATTGAAAGCCTTAACATGACTACACTCTCTTGCAAACCGAATTAATTGGGAAATATATATCCTATAAGATGTTGCCTAGGGTACATCCCAATCAAGATGGGGGAAATTTACAATACTGAAATTAAAATCATCATTTTTTGTGATAAATTTTGATATGTATACAATTGTCATAAATAGAGAGATGTAAATCTAGAAAGGAAGCTGCAGCAGTATCCGAAATGTTAGTTTTATTTAACTGGAGCCCCCATGGAATAAATATTATCTACCAATAGAGCAAAAAAAACCGGATTATCCGTATTAAGAATATCATCAAAATAGCGTGATGTATTATTAAATGTAAAATGACGTCTGCCTGTGTGTTTTAAGAATGACCCAACATAAAATATCTTCATAACAATATAAAAAATTCTGCGACAAAATTTGTTGCAATGGAAATACCTTTTTTGTCTGAAAACAGTATTCCCAAACCTGACGTACCTATTGTTCAATAAAAAGGAAAAGGTCCAAAGGTCAACATAGCATAGATTTCACAATGCAACTAGTAAAAAAAGCTTTAACGAAATTGCAAGCGAGAAAAGTAGCATTTTCCCTGGCAAATTGTCTTTTGATTTTGTTTTGTTTGTTTTGGGTTTAACGCCGCTTTTCAACAGTATTTCAGTCATGTAACGACGGGCAGTTAACATAACCAGTGTTCCTGGACAAACATGTTCTTCACAAGTAACTGCCAACTTCCCCACTTTAATCAGAGGTGGAGGACTAATGATTTCAGACACAATGTCGTTTATAAAATAGTCACGGGGAACATACGCCCTGCCCGAGGATCGAATTCACGACCCCGCGATCCGTAGACCAACGCTCTTACCTACTGAGCTACGCGGGAGGCCGTTAGTTGTTCATATTAGTATGTGGTAATGTGCTATACAAAGTAGAAAAGTCGTATGTACTGACTGAAGACACCTTGTAATTATTGATTCTAAACTTATCCAGGATTTCGCCAGTATATTTTACCGACCAACATTAGATTTTAGATTTTTAGCTTTTCATAATATCTTTTCACGTGGGTTTTTACAGCAGTAAGGCATAATGTTGGTAACTTTGAAATACTTGTAGTGGTATAGGAACTTGAATTAGCGATAAACGAGCTTTATATGGTTGCTTTTATATACATTTTTGAATTCAGTACATAGTTGGAAGCTTAATTTGCTGGTCATCTATACGAACTTCCAAATTACGATGTCAATCAGTATTATGACTAAAGTCGACTAAGGTCGATAATCATTCATTCATTCGAATGATTCATAGCCACAAAGTCCAATTTTTTCATTGTTTACATATTACTTATTTCCGATGCACTTAAAAAATCATTATATTTATAAATGTCAAAGTACGCAAAAGTACTTTCTGGTAGATGCTTTTCTTATATCGATCTTAACACATATGTGATATTTATCATTTGGTTACTGTCTTTATCATAACGTTTTAGTCTGTTTCTTTTCATCAAGATATTTAAGTAGACCGGGTATAACATGTATCTTAATTGTTTAGTTTTAAGTCTGAAATATTTATTATATTACACGATATAAAGTATATGTATTGCAAACCCTCTTTCTCGTATAATTTCTTCCAAATCTGTTACTCCACTGCTGGTTATGGTTGTCGAATAAAAAATATATATAGACATTCTAGAAGTTTCAAAAGAATAACCACGTACAAAAATGTAGTTGGTCAGCGAGGGGTTAGCGGTTTATACAAAATGTAAATTGCACGCGTTTATGGACGGGAAAAAGAAAGTTAAGAATAAAAAAAAATACACATTTAACTCCTTGTTTCTTCCGGTTATAACTACTCAACTTGAATTTAATATTATGATAACAAATAATATAGCACTTGTGCCTGTTTATACATGAATCACTCTTCTTGACGTGGAGACAAAATTAGCAATATAGTGATGACAGTGGCATATAAATTATGTTGTTAACAAGCGGGTTTTCATTTTTTTCACTTTTATCAACTTTTATTGTTTGTTGCGAACATTTATAAAAAAGCTTTTCTTGATATAAAAATGATGAAGTTAGATGATTCCGTCGCCATGGGTTATCAAATCAATACATTTTTCTAATCCGCCCTTACAGATCTATGCACTTTTCAGGAAAATGGAAAGAGTACTGTTTTATATTAAGCTCTTTGAATTTTGTTCAGGGTGAGCCATTAGTTTAGGTGGATTGTCCGGCGTTCGACCTCCATCTTCCGACGTTCATACGTCAACATTTCACTTGACGTGCTTCTCAGCTTTTTAGGGCCCCTAGAGCTAAAACTAGAGAAAACATTTGAAAGACTTCAATCTTCTCCTGAGCCGCTGCACGTGGTATGTAGCATCATTATTAGTTTCCCTCCCAAGTTTGTTTAAAAATGGGTCTTGGCTCCTTTCGAGTGCCACAATAACTGGCAATAGAAATACATTTAAACGACCTCTCTTTATGAAATGCTTGGTGGATCTTTGTTTAAATAGGGTTCCTTAGCCCATTTCAGGGGTCACAAGAACTCAAAATAGTAATACATTTTAAATACTTCTTCTCATGAACTACTTGGTGGATCTTCAACAAACTTGGTTTGAAGTATTATTGAAAAGTCCTCTCCCAAACTTTTTTCAAATGGAGGCATTAAGTCCATTGTAGAGCTAAAGAAAATAGGGTCAAACTTCATTCGCTCAAACTCGGAAAATTCGAGCACTGCCCTTTGCTGGAACTCTTCGTCAGGTCCAGATAAAAATATCTTTATAATGTTTTTTCTTTTTTGCCCGATGGCTCGTGCAACTTATAACTCGAAAAACTTACAACTCAATAAATTTTGTCGGTCCCGTCGAGTTTTAGCGAACAGTGGTTGACTGTACCTTTAAATGACTTCTTATAATGAGTCGTTTCATCAATCTGCATTAAACATGATTAGAATTTCTCTCTCAATTTTGTTCAAATAGGGCGCACTGGTCCATAAAAGATGTAAAACTAAATGAAAGAAAAGAAAGACTTCTTCTCATAAAATTGTATCAGATTCTCCAGTTTTTCATGTGATTAGGTCTTGTCCAAATTATGTTCAAATGGGAACACTTTGTCTCTATTAGGAACCACTAAAGCTAAAATATAAATAATTCTAAACGGGTACATGTCATGAAGCTCTTGACGGATCTTCTTCAAACTTTGTCTCTATTATCAAGGTTCCTTTCCCAAACTGATGGGGGACCTTGGCCTGTTAAGGGCTTTTAGAATTGAACGACTTCTTCTCATGAACCGATCTTCTTCAAACCTAGTTTGTAGTATCAGGTTCGCTCAAATATTTGTTCAAATGAGGCAACTGGTCCCTACATGGGTCTGCTGGCACTGAAAACAGAACTTATTTAAAACAGAACTTATTTTAAATTGCCGGTTGATAGGTTGTCATCAAACTTGGTCGCTTTAAAAAGGAAACTAGAGCTGAAAATAGAAATAACAGTAAATATTCTTCAAACTTGGTCTGTTATGTTATTTTGAGGTTTTGTCCTAAATTTGTTCAATTGGAGCGCTTACTCCCTTTTATGAGCCACAAGAGCTAAAAGGTATAACACCTTTAAACGATTTCTGCATAGGTAGCGCTTGATGGATCTTTTCAAACTGTCAGTAGCATTATTGTAGGCTCATCTCCCATATTTGTATAATTTGGGGCTTTTAACCCCTGAAAGCGGATATTAGAGATAAAAATCGAAATATCATGAAATACAGTTTATCAATGTTGAATGATCAAAGAGCAATAACTCAGTGAAAAATTGTATGACCGAAAAAAGAAGATAAAATGCTCATTCTTTTCTTGAGAGTGATCTCGAGCTAAGCTTCGCAAAATGTTTCGCTGAATTTAAGCCAGTGGTTGCTAAGAAACACTTCGGACAAGAATGGTTCTATAGTTTACTAACGTTGAACGATCAAAGGGTAATAACTCAGTGAAAAACCATCGGACTGGCCGGAACATGAAGGCAATATGCGCCTTGAGATGGGTGCTAGAAATGCTGCCGAATATAATGGTGCTTTAGTTTGCTAATGTTATATAATCAAAGGGCAATTACCCAGTTTCAAATCAATCGGCAAAAGCATTTCGGTAATTTGCGCATTTCCTTATAAAAGTAAAGCTTTCAATGAATTTTTGTTCAATTCCAACCACTGTTTATTGAGAAAAGCTCCAGACAAGGTGACACTATTATTTATTGATAAAGAATGGTTTAAGGACAATAACTTAAGCTTCCTATGAAGTTTCGATAAATTCTAACCAAGGGGCGCCCAGTAATACTACAGACAAGATATGATACAATAGTATGCTAATGTCGGATTACCAAAAGGCAATAACAAAATGAAAAACATCCGAGCGAAACAAGAATACAAAATGCGCATCTACTCTTGGGAATCAAGCTTCCTATGAAGTTTTGCTAAATTCAGCGAGTACTAAGTAGCTGCTGATAAATAGTGACGTAATAACGTAATAACGTGGGAACGTAATAAAACATTATCATTTTTTACATCAAGAAATGTGCACTCCGTCCTGGCGGTCATGTTTCTGCTGCATAAGTCGTGTATTCTTCTTGATAACAATCTGATAACCTTTACATTGTAAAGATCGGTTTTAATACGTTATGTTTCACTTCAGAACTATAACAGCGACCTACGTTGCCGAGTGGTTAAAGTCGTTGACTTTGAATAACTTGCTTCTCCCCGATATAGGTTCAAAACCTCACCTAGGGAATAAAATTCTTCATGCGAGGAGCGAAGCCATCCAGCTGGCTTACAGAAGGTCGGTGGTTCTACCCAGATGCCCGCTCATGCTTGAAATAATGCATAGAAGGTCATTTGTCGTCTTCGAACAAAAGCCGGTAAAATCGTCATATGACCCAATCTGTGTCGGTGTGACTCTTAACCCGACAAAAATTGAACGTTATTATTACATCTGGAGAAGGTATTTGGATCATCAGAGGAATCTACATACAATAGGTCTTCAACCAGCTGGCAGCAAATGATGATACTATGGGTGGATATAATCAGATTTGAGGAACCATGGTGATAAAAATGAGTTTAGAGACCAGTCTCAATACTCCAGCGTTTGATTGGTTAAATCTGAGCGTATCTGTTTAAAATTGACCAATGGCAGAGTTGCATTTTGAGACTAGTCCCCAATCTTAGTTTTATAACCTCAGACCAAGGAGTTTTGTACTTGAAGGAAAACATGAAACTTGTGTTCTTTATTATGAAACATTTATTTTTTTTAAAACAACAGGTTTGTACATATATATAATTAGGATAAGTGATTTGTTTTAAACTGGTAATAAAAAAATTCCACTTCGCCACAATAGAATGTTTATTTGTAAAAGTTCTGTAATTTACCGCCTCTAATATTTATTATTACATGACTCCTTATATAAATTGCCGGTCAATTATTTTATTCTATTGGTCGGTTTATAGTTCAATACTAAACTTTGCTGGGCTAAAACAAAAACTTTAAGACTAAGATATGGAAATTTATTTCTCATGTCGTGCAATAAAATAATTATTGAATGGCTATAATTTGGACCTCGCACAATAAATTTGACTATTGAACTGCAGGCCATTTAATCTGTACACACGTATAGTATTACATGACTTCTTGTATATCCAAATGGCAAGTATACGGTATTAAGCTCTTGATGTCAGATTGATTTAAGTAATACTTTAAAATAACAGATTTTTTTTCATGCCATGTAATAAGGTACATATTGAATGGCTCGGGTAATAGTTTTGATCAATGACTGGCAAGTCGTTCGGTAGGTGCATAATTATTATGGTCAATTTAGCCCATTACTTTTTCACGTGTCTTAAATGCTTAAAGTCTCCTTTTCCCCTGTAGTTCCAAGCTTAATGTGTTTTTTTTTCAAAACGTAATTCCATCTTATATTTCATAAGTTATCAAACATGTCTCTATGGTGCTAGGGGACGTGAGGGTTGTTGCATGTTTTATTACCTTTTATTATTATTATTTTTATTATTATTATTATACCACATTTATATAGCACTCTTTTTATACAAAATATTTGCGTTCAAAACTGCTTTGCAAAGACACAAAGAACACATACATACATATACATGTAAATACATCGGTAAAAGATTAAAAGAAATAGTAATTAAAACAAGATCATCCATAAATTATGTTCAACGCTAAATTACATTACATACACTTTTGAAGGAGAGCAATCCCTTTCTCAACACAAAACAAACCTGTCATGATTTTATTTTTATTTGTCTGTTTTTGGGCTTAACGCTTTATCAACCAACTCAGTCTAACCGTATTAACAATTATGTCTGTTTTGGATCTTCTTATCAATTTTATCAAATATATTGCATATTTATCTGTAATTACATGCGTAGTCTTTGTTTGTTCATTTAAGTATCAGTAGTAACATTTGTTATTTCTTTAGATACTTGTTTCTGGGATTGTAATATTGCTATCAGGTAACGTTGAATAGAATTAAAGAAAATGAATGACAAGAAATCCTGTTCGGTAAGACTAAATTCTTGTCTGTCAAAATCAACATCGCACAGAAAATAGTTCTGTTCTACATTCTTAACCGCCAAATTTCAAGAAGGCATTTGTTAATTAAGGCATTGATTGTATAAACTAGAACAACATTACATTAAGGAGGAACCACACTATAACTTTTTTCAGAGTGGAAGATATTTCTGATTTAGATCTGTGTATATTTTTACGTTTAATGCAGCAGTGACGTTTCCATGACGTCGCAAACATGACCACTTCGCGCACTTTTGACGTCAGGTATACGGGGACAAAATCTGCCTTGAAATTATTGTACCGGCAATATTTTTTAACATAAACCCATAAATTATACATGAAACATAATATTTCCGTATTTCGGGTCTGAACGGTAGATATTCGGATCTGGCAGTATGTTACCTAATGATAGCGTTACCGTCTGTGTGATTACACATTCCATAAAAGCTACCACAATTACTAAATAATGGGATAACTAATGTAATTTCATGTTTATCTGAACGTTGCGTAAGTTGTCAATTCTTCAAAAAAAAAATGAAACGGTGACGTCGAGAAAACGTAAATTTATTGACCTAGTATCAACGCATAACAGCTAATTACCTAAAAACGACACCGCAGTACTTTCTAAATTTTTACTGTTATTCAGAAAACATACTAATGTAAAACATATTCAGTTTTAATAAAAAAATTACGAATGGATATTTTTTTAATACTGAGCGAAGCTATTTTTTGTGGAAATTTTAAGTAAAAAGAAAACTCGTTTTTTTTGGCTGTCATTTTATTAAGCGGAAACGTAGAGCAATTCCGATTAAATCATCATTAAATACAAATCTATTACAGTTAATTGTAAATGTGTAAATAAAAACTGGCGACACTTTAGCTTCCTACCCTATTTTGTTAGCATGTTACCAGAAACAAACTTTTTTTGCCTAACCTTAAGGGTCATATCTTTACAGTCACGTTATTTTTTTCAGTGTCGAAAAATGTTACTGTAGTGATCCTTAAAAAGTTCTTATAGCCACAAAACGGCACGGTAAAACTTTCTGTCTTTTACTACATATTTACAGGACGTATTAGTGTAAAACATATTAAATTTTGGTAAAAAAATTACGGATGGATTTTTTTTGATGCTGAGCGAAGCTATTTTTGTGTGGAAAATTTAAGTAAAAAGAAAACTCGTTTTTTGGCTCTCATTTTATTAAGCGAAAACGTAGAGCAACTCCGATTAAATCACCGTCTGGAGTTTCATGTCAGCTTTCATTTCATGTATAATTTATGGGTTTATGTTAAAAAATATTGCCGGTACAATAATTTCAAGGCAGATTTTGTCCCCGTATACCTGACGTCAAAAGTGCGCGAAGTGGTCATGTTTGCGACGTCATGGAAACGTCACTGCTGCATTAAACGTAAAAATATACACAGATCTAAAACAGAAATATCTTCCAGTTTTTGTTGGTACCAGTCAATAACGTGGGCTCTGAAAAAAAGTTATAGTGTGGTTCCTCCTTAAATACCCCTTTTCTTGTTATTGTTATGATTATATATTTTAAACAAACATTGAATATTCAATCTGATCCATACACCGATCATTCTTGTGTAATATCTGTTTTATGGTAAATATAAAATTGATTTAAATACATAAAGTAACTGTATGAAATATGATAACATTTAAGCAATATTTATTATCAATATGGACATAAGTGAACAGACAGCTGTACATACAAATGATAATCAGTTATCAGGTGTCACTAAGAACCCTGTAAATGAGGATCTTCTGTCTGTGAAAACAACACTGATACCATCGCATTTGATAAACACGTAGTCGTTTCTGTGTAGATGAAATGTGCCTGATACGCTGATAGAATATCCATCCTTGTCAGGTTCTTTTCTTATTCCAATTGGATCTTCTCTAGCACCTACTTGTTCCAATGAATTTATATAAATAAAACAGTCAACAAGATCTGTTAATTTATTGTACAGTTTTGAAATCTGCATGGCAAAGTTATATATTCCTGGCACTTTGCAGGTGAACTTTCCCGTTGAGCTGTCATAGCTATTGCCGTAGTTCATAATAACGTGATTAATACAACTGGTGAAGTTCCTGTTGTGCCATAAGCCGTGAAGGCAATCTTGTGATCTGAAAATGTTAATAACGATATAACGACTGCATCTTATTGTAGGGATAACGCATGTGTTTACGTGTTATAACCTCTGCAGAATCCAGAGGGATTGGCTAGTGCACGAGACCGTAGGGCGAGAGTACTAACATATCCAGAGGGATTCTGAAGATGTTATAACACGAAATAAGCATACACTAATATTCTAGCATAAAACTGCTTTTCTTGTCATTTTTTGGGGGTGTTTTAGCAAGAGAGAAAACGTGTGTTAACAGAGAGATACTCGCGCTCACGTGCTGATGTAACAATTTTTATACAAGCGCGTTCCGTGCCATACGTAAACGTTTTACGGCCCAAAGACGGATAATTCAAATGTAAATGACGTCAACGTGAAAAAACCTCAGATATTCCCGCGCATTTCATGGAAATTTGATGACGTTGAGGGATAATGTATTCATTTATGAGTGTTTATTTTCGCGTTTTATACTAGAAAAGCGTTAACGCCCGTTCATTTCGTGTTACCCCTTCGGGATCCTGCAGACGTTATAAAACGAAAAAACATGTGTTATCCCTACATTGAAATTTAATGAATAGTTTACTTTTAACTATATCTACTTTACAATTATTACACTGATCATTCGTTCCATGTACGAATTAAGCGTTTTGTACCGAACTGATAGAGCAACATTAGAATTTATTTTGCCATTATATATTTATCTATATTGTATTCCTTTGGTATCATGGAATACATTCAATTTTAATATGATAATAAAATTCCATTTAAGCCGGTGCTGGGGGCCTTGAGGAGATTGGCTCGTTTCATTTCCTTTCGTTAACTGACTCAGTCCAACGATTCAGCTGTTATTTTGCTTGGTTGTGTTCTATGCATCCAACCATTTTCTCACAGATTTTGTCGTTCTGTTAAAACACGCTTGGGCTAAAATGACGTCACGTTAACGTGCGATGACGTCAATATTTTGTTACGACCAAAAAAGAGCGCTACTATATTTTACCTACTGTTTTATATTAAGCGCATATTAGAATCGAAATAATATATAGCAAAATCGTGTTTTACTTAAATTAATACACTCAAGCCGTGAAATTTTTCCGATGTCAGTTAACCTGTTTTCGTACATTAATAACGTAAAAGCACGGTTTTTCTATAAATAATTCTTAATTATTTGGCATAATGAAATGAAAGAATGGTGAGATTATCTTACCAGGACATGTTTGTTTGTTACAAATGCTTAGTTGTACCGGAGCTCCATCGCAAATTTTTCCTAGTAATGATGGCTTCGGATTTGTACAAGTTCGAGTCTGTGATCGTATCCCTCCGCCACAAGTTACACTGCAAGAACCCCAATTGCCCCAGCTACTCCAGGCACCATCTGCAGAAGAAAAGCCGAAGTGTATGATAGGACAGTTTCTCACAATTATAAAGGTTACAGGCTTTTGATTAGATATGTAAAATTCATTCATATTTTAAAAAAGGTATCCTGAACTTCTTAATATGTTCAAAAATATTTGATGACAGATGCAATGATATTGTTCACGAAAATACCGATGATAGACTATGATAAATGTTTTCCATTTCAAAAAAAGTTTTTTTAAATAAATCATAAACAAGTCGTACTTATCAAAATTTGAAGCCTGAAATGGCAATTATATGATAAGTTGTTGTATCATAAAAATATGCAATACATTTTATTAATATTATGAGGAATTCTTTGATATTAATTTTGCCAAATGTCTGCTTTATATCACTATCTATAGAATACATAGGAACTGAGATGCGGGGGTTTCAACTTACGATTTACATATAAACAATAATTGTCACTTTAAAGAGGCATGCTTCAATGCATATATAAATGTTTCGAAATTTTGAACGTGTTTTCATTTGTAATGTGTCATAGGTAAAAAGTATTTTGGAGAAATTTAGTACGTCCACGACAGTATTTATTTATATGTGGAAGATATATAAAAGAGATATCTACCGCAGTAACGCAGTAAATATTTGTTACTGATGAAGCCCCAAATAGAATAATATTAAATATCAACTTGAATAATATTAAAATACCAAACTGAATGATTTCAAAACATCAACTTGAATGATATCAATGATATTAAAGTACAAACTTGAATAAAACATATATTAAAGCATCAACTTGAATGATATTAAAATTCCAACTTGAATAATATTAAAGCAAAGACTTGAGAAATATTCAAGTACAAACTTGAATGATACATGCATTAAAGTATCAACTTTAATGGTATCAAAGTGTCATTTAGAATGACATTAAAGTAAAAACTTGAATGACATTGAAGTACCAACTTGAATGACAGCAAAGCAAAAACTTGAATGATCTTAAAGTACCAATTTGAATGATATTAAGTTATCAACTTGAATGATATTAGAGTACCATCTTGAATGATAATGACTTCAGGTTTTGATTTTTTTATCTGATCCTGCATAGGTAAAAGAGTTGAACCTATAACAAATATCCATTTAAATGGAATACGGGCTACAATTGCCGATCTGTATATCATAAGTAGGAGCTAAAATGCGTAACACCAGAAAAACGCCGTTTACTTACATTTGGCGCTCGGAAATAACTCGAGCATTTACTTGTTTTAAAAATCATATTACGTTTCTATTATTCTGTTTTCCATGAATGTATTTTTTTTATAAATATCAATGTATGTATGTCAACGAGTACAAATATTTTTAAAACAATATAGTTTCTCAAGTAATTTCAAAATTTTATGATGGTCATCTTCCGAAATATTTAACAATACTTGCATTCTTGAAGAAGTTTCAATTATAAAGACTACGGACGTCACGACGAAGGCGCGAGCGCAATTTTTTTTCTGATTAATTTGTATTTTAGCGGTAGTGCTGGAGTTCTCATAGTATTTGCCCTCCGGATTTCCAGTTAGCTCCCCAAGACTCTGTTTCGTCATTTTCTAACACTAAGGATCCGGTCTTCTTGGAATTCTTGCATTTCATGAACTTAATATATTCATTAACATGTATCTGGAATATATTCTATAAGTTGTATTTTTATGATTTCTTAATAAAGTAAAGGGATTTCGACAGAATACTGCCCTTTCGCAAAATAAGCCTTGGAAAAAAATAATAACACTATTATTTTCTTGTTCCGTTTCGTTCCGCAAAGTAAAATTACCTCATGGGATATTTATATTTTGCGAAACGGAACGGAACTGTAGAAATTATGAATGGAAATATCGATTATGCAGACATTATATTGCAACATGTACGTATACACTTTAAAAATATAAGTCATGGTGATAAGATTTCCAGGACTGGGAAACGCAACAATATAAATCGTTTATTACATACTACATGGAATAAAATTCTATGCCCCGTGTGGTATCCCACTGTTTTTCCGTTCCGTTTCGTTCCGTTCCGCAAAGTATAAATAGCCTTATTAAAATAGTCGGTGTGTCAACAGCGACTTTAAAGAAACTATCGTAACATCAGCGTAAACAAACGTACGCTATGGGACATTTTACATGGACACGGAAAAAACGTTATAACTTTGTGATACATTGCATGATTTTTTAAAAGCATACATCTTTCAATAGCTGGAAAAAATAATATTTTAATTCTGTTTACCAAAACAAGACAACTTTGTTACCTGTAAATTAAACCAAGTTATAACTTTAAGTTTGTTTCAGTTATACTCTTTGCAAGTAGCGTGGGACATTTGTACTAGACATGAAAAATTTATATGTACATTTCTGACATTGAAATAAGATGTCAGATATATACATATTCCGAATAAGTACAAAAATAATATTTTTTTTTGTGTGAAACGTTATAGAATTTTGTTTTTAAAAAACGAGTTAAGTAAGAATTCAAAACTTTTTTTAAATCCACAAGTCCTATTTCTACTGAATCTCTACACATCTATGTGTGAACTTTTTAAGTGTATCTGGCGCGTTTCTGATTACGTTGTTTTGTTTTACTTGTATGACGTCTGTAGCTTACGGCAGACGACCATTTCACGGAAATTCAATGAGAATCAGACATGTTTTTGTTTTTCAACTATCTGTTTTATCGTAGACGCATAGAACTTCCCGTTACACCTCTACAGCAGAATTTCTTTGTGTTAGGTCCTTTTAGGCCCATAAATGTCGCCAAGAGCTTATTTAGATTAACTAAAAGCTATAAAATGAAATAGAGCTAGGTTTCTAGTTTCCGAAGATATATTACATAATAATTATATTGTATCATAAATAGCGATAGTGAAACTTCTTTAATAGAAAATACAGCTAAAAATGACTTAGCTCCAACTTATGACATCGCGTCTATATACCTAAAAAAATTCTGGCCCCAAAACGGCATGTATTTTACAAGTAAATAAGAACAGACAGGAAAAATCCGTATTGTACCTTTTGTTTTGCATTTTGCCGGACTACATTCATCTAAAATGCATGACCTGACACAGCTCTATAAAAAGCGCCCATTAGAACTTCACTCAGTTCTATTTTAACATATCTGTACTGTTAGTTTTGTTGGTCAAACGTCGCAAAGACACAATTATAGGTCATAATTATGGCGAGTTCTTTATACTGTTAAAACGTTGTAGATTTCGTTCAATAACAAAACGACAAACTATAAGTTGGAGGTTTATAACAAAAGGATCATTATAACAGTAGCTAGATCGGGGATTTCTTATTTGGCTCGTGTGAATTTTGCCAGGTTGGATCACACTCTGCGCTTGCGCGCCTCGTTTTAAACTACCTGGCAAATTCCACTCGAGCCGAATACAGCATCCCAAATACTATTATATCAAACCTATTACACGTTTCGCAATTATGCTGTACTACATCAGTGAATAAAGGTATGTTCACTATTTTGCAGAGATACTGCATTATATTAGTGAATAAAGGGATGTTCACTATTTCGCAGAAACGCTGTATTTGAATCAGTGAGTAAACGTATGTTCACTATTTCGCAGAGATGCTGTATTATATCAGTGAATAAAGGTATGTTCACTATTTCGCTGAGATGCTGTATTATATCAGTGAATAAAAGTATGGTCAGTCTTTCGCAGCGATGCTGTATTATATCAGTGAATAATGGGATGTTCACCATTTCGCAGCGATGCTGTATTATATCAGTGAATAAAGGAATGTTCACTATTTCGCAGAAATGCTGTATTATATCAGTGAATATAGGTATGTTCTCTATTTCGCAGAGATGCTGTATTATGTCAGTGAATAAAGGTATGTTCACTATTTCGCAGCGATGCTATATTATATCAGTGAATAAAGGTATGTTCAGTATGTTGCAGCGATGCTGTACTATATCAGTGGTTAAAGGTATGTTCACTATTTTGCAGAGATAGTGCATTATATTAGTGAATAAAGGTATGGTCACTCTTTCGCAGCGATGCTGTATTATACCAGAGGATAAAGGTATGTTCACCATTTCGCCATGATGCTGTATTATATCAGTGAATAAAGGTATGTTAACTATTTCGCAAGAATGCTGTATTATATCAGTGAATAAAGGTATGTTCACTATTTGGCAGAGATGCTGTATTATATCAGTGAATAAAGGTATGTTCACTATTTCGCAGAGATCCTGTATTATATCAGTGAGTAAAGGTATGTTCAGTATGTTGCAGCGATGTTGTATTATATCAGTGAATAAAGGTATGTTCTCTATTTCGAAGAGATGCTGTATTATATCAGTGAATAAAAGGTATGTTCAGTATGTTGCAGCGATGCTGTATTATATCAGTGAATAAAGTAATGTTCTCTATTTCGCAGCGATGCTGTATTATATCAGTGAATAAAGGTATGTTCACTATTTCGCAGAGATGCTGTATTATATCAGTGAATAAAGGTAAGTTCAGTATTTCTCCGCGATGCTGTATTATATCAGTGAATAATGGGATGTTCATCATTTCGCAGCGATGCTGTATTATATCAGTGATTAAAGGTATGTTCAGTAAGTTGCAGCGTTGCTGTATTATATCAGTGATTAAAGGTATGTTCACTATTTCGCAGCGTTGCTGTATTATATCAGTGAATAAAGGTATGTTCTCTATTTCGAAGAGATGCTGTATTATATCAGTGAATAAAAGGTATGTTCAGTATGTTGCAGCGATGCTGTATTATATCAGTGAATAAAGGTATGTTCACTATTTCGCAGAGATGCTGTATTATATCAGTGAATAAAGGTATGTTCACTATTTTGCAGAGATACTACATTATATTAGGGAATAAAGGGATGTTCACTATTTCGCACAGATGCTGTATTATATCAGAGAATAAATGTATGGTCACTCTTTCGCAGCAATGCTGTATTATACCAGTGGATAAAGGTATGTTCACTATTTCGCTGAGGTGCTGTATTATATCAGTGAATAAAGGTATGTTCACTATTTCGCAGCGATGCTGTATTATATCAGTGAATAAAGGTATGTTCTCTGTTTCGCAGAGATAATGTATTATATCAGTGAATAAAGGTATGTTCACTATTTCGCAGCGATGCTGTATTATATCAGTGAATAAAGGTATGTTCTCTGTTTCGCAGAGATAATGTATTATATCAGTGAATAAAGGTCTGTTCACTATTTCGCAGAGATGCTGTATTATATCAGTGAATAAAGGTATGTTCGCTATTTCGCAGCGATGCTGTATTATATCAGTGAATAAAGGTATGCTCGCTATTTCGTAGCGATGCTGTATTATATCAGTGATTATAGGTATGTTCACTATTTCGCAGCGATGCTGTATTATATCAGTGATTAAAGGTATGTTCACTATTTCGCAGCGATGCTTTATTATATCAGTGATTAAAGGTATGTTCACTATTTCGCAGCGATGCTGTATTATATCAGTGATTAAAGGTATGTTCACTATTTCGCAGCGATGCTGTATTATATCAGTGAATTATGGGATGTTCACCATTTCGCAGCGATGCTGTATTATATCAGTGAATAAAGGTAAGTTCACTCTTTCGCAGCGATGCTCTATTATATCAGATATTATAGGTATGTTCAGTATGTTGCAGCGATGCTGTATTATATCAGTGATTAAAGGTATGTTCACTATTTCGCAGAGATGCTGTATTATATCACTTAATATAGGTATGTTCTCTATTTCGAAGAGATGCTGTATGATATCAGTGAATAAAAGGTATGTTCAGTATGTTGCAGCGATGCTGTATAATATCAGTGAATAAAGGTATGTTCACTGTTTCGCAGCGATGCTGTATTATATCAGTGAATAAAAGGTATGTGCAGTATGTTGCAGCGATGCTGTATTATATCAGTGAATAAAGTAATGTTCTCTATTTCGCAGCGATGCTGTATTATATCAGTGAATAAAGGTATGTTCACTATTTCGCAGAGATGCTGTATTATATCAGTGAATAAAGGTATGGTTATTCTTTCACAGAGATGCTGTATTATATCAGTGAATAAAGGTATGTTCACTATTTCGCAGCGTTGTTGTATCATATCAGTGAATAAAGGTATGTTCTCTATTTCGAAGAGATGCTGTATTATATCAGTGAATAAAAGGTATATTCAGTATGTTGCAGCGATGCTGTATTATATCAGTGAATAAAGGTATGTTCACTATTTCGCAGAGATTCTGTATTATATCAGTTAATAAAGGTATGTTCACTATTTTGCAGAGATACTGCATTATATTAGTGAATAAAGGGATGTTCACTATTTCGCAGAGATGCTGTATTATATCAGTGAATAAAGGTAAGTTCACTATTTCGCCGCGATGCTGTATTATACCAGTGATTAAAGGTATGTTCAGTAAGTTGCAGCGTTGCTGTATTATATCAGTGATTAAAGGTATGTTCACTCTTTCGCAGCGTTGCTGTATTATATCAGTGAATAAAGGTATGTTCTCTATTTCGAAGAGATGCTGTATTATATCAGTGAATAAAGGTATGTTCACTATTTCGCAGAGATGCTGTATTATATCAGTGAATAAAGGTAAGTTCAGTATTTCTCCGCGATGCTGTATTATATCAGTGAATAATGGGATGTTCATCATTTCGCAGCGATGCTGTATTATATCAGTGATTAAAGGTATGTTCAGTAAGTTGCAGCGTTGCTGTATTATATCAGTGATTAAAGGTATGTTCACTATTTCGCAGCGTTGCTGTATTATATCAGTGAATAAAGGTATGTTCTCTATTTCGAAGAGATGCTGTATTATATCAGTGAATAAAAGGTATGTTCAGTATGTTGCAGCGATGCTGTATTATATCAGTGAATAAAGGTATGTTCACTATTTCGCAGAGATGCTGTATTATATCAGTGAATAAAGGTATGTTCACTATTTTGCAGAGATACTACATTATATTAGGGAATAAAGGGATGTTCACTATTTCGCACAGATGCTGTATTATATCAGAGAATAAATGTATGGTCACTCTTTCGCAGCAATGCTGTATTATACCAGTGGATAAAGGTATGTTCACTATTTCGCTGAGGTGCTGTATTATATCAGTGAATAAAGGTATGTTCACTATTTCGCAGCGATGCTGTATTATATCAGTGAATAAAGGTATGTTCTCTGTTTCGCAGAGATAATGTATTATATCAGTGAATAAAGGTCTGTTCACTATTTCGCAGAGATGCTGTATTATATCAGTGAATAAAGGTATGTTCGCTATTTCGCAGCGATGCTGTATTAAATCAGTGAATAAAGGTATGCTCGCTATTTCGTAGCGATGCTGTATTATATCAGTGATTAAAGGTATGTTCACTATTTCGCAGCGATGCTGTATTATATCAGTGATTAAAGGTATGTTCACTATTTCGCAGCGATGCTGTATTATATCAGTGATTAAAGGTATGTTCACTATTTCGCAGCGATGCTGTATTATATCAGTGATTAAAGGTATGTTCACTATTTCGCAGCGATGCTGTATTATATCAGTGAATTATGGGATGTTCACCATTTCGCAGCGATGCTGTATTATATCAGTGAATTAAGGTAAGTTCACTATTTCGCAGCGATGCTCTATTATATCAGTGATTAAAGGTATGTTCAGTATGTTGCAGCGATGCTGTATTATATCAGTGATTAAAGGTATGTTCACTATTTCGCAGAGATGCTGTATTATATCACTTAATATAGGTATGTTCTCTATTTCGAAGAGATGCTGTATGATATCAGTGAATAAAAGGTATGTTCAGTATGTTGCAGCGATGCTGTATAATATCAGTGAATAAAGGTATGTTCACTGTTTCGCAGCGATGCTGTATTATATCAGTGAATAAAAGGTATGTGCAGTATGTTGCAGCGATGCTGTATTATATCAGTGAATAAAGTAATGTTCTCTATTTCGCAGCGATGCTGTATTATATCAGTGAATAAAGGTATGTTCACTATTTCGCAGAGATGCTGTATTATATCAGTGAATAAAGGTATGGTTATTCTTTCACAGAGATGCTGTATTATATCAGTGAATAAAGGTATGTTCACTATTTCGCAGCGTTGCTGTATCATATCAGTGAATAAAGGTATGTTCTCTATTTCGAAGAGATGCTGTATTATATCAGTGAATAAAAGGTATATTCAGTATGTTGCAGCGATGCTGTATTATATCAGTGAATAAAGGTATGTTCACTATTTCGCAGAGATTCTGTATTATATCAGTGAATAAAGGTATGTTCACTATTTTGCAGAGATACTGCATTATATTAGTGAATAAAGGGATGTTCACTATTTCGCAGAGATGCTGTATTATATCAGTGAATAAAGGTAAGTTCACTATTTCGCCGCGATGCTGTATTATACCAGTGATTAAAGGTATGTTCAGTAAGTTGCAGCGTTGCTGTATTATATCAGTGATTAAAGGTATGTTCACTCTTTCGCAGCGTTGCTGTATTATATCAGTGAATAAAGGTCTGTTCACTATTTCGCAGAGATGCTGTATTATATCAGTGAATAAAGGTATGTTCGCTATTTCGCAGCGATGCTGTATTATATCAGTGAATAAAGGTATGCTCGCTATTTCGTAGCGATGCTGTATTATATCAGTGATTATAGGTATGTTCACTATTTCGCAGCGATGCTGTATTATATCAGTGATTAAAGGTATGTTCACTATTTCGCAGCGATGCTGTATTATATCAGTGATTAAAGGTATGTTCACTATTTCGCAGCGATGCTGTATTATATCAGTGATTAAAGGTATGTTCACTATTTCGCAGCGATGCTGTATTATATCAGTGAATTATGGGATGTTCACCATTTCGCAGCGATGCTGTATTATATCAGTGAATTAAGGTAAGTTCACTATTTCGCAGCGATGCTCTATTATATCAGTGATTAAAGGTATGTTCAGTATGTTGCAGAGATGCTGTATTATATCAGTGATTAAAGGTATGTTCACTATTTCGCAGAGATGCTGTATTATATCACTTAATATAGGTATGTTCACTATTTCGCAGAGATGCTGTATTATATCACTTAATATAGGTATGTTCTCTATTTCGAAGAGATGCTGTATGATATCAGTGAATAAAAGGTATGTTCAGTATGTTGCAGCGATGCTGTATAATATCAGTGAATAAAGGTATGTTCACTGTTTCGCAGCGATGCTGTATTATATCAGTGAATAAAAGGTATGTGCAGTATGTTGCAGCGATGCTGTATTATATCAGTGAATAAAGTAATGTTCTCTATTTCGCAGCGATGCTGTATTATATCAGTGAATAAAGGTATGTTCACTATTTCGCAGAGATGCTGTATTATATCAGTGAATAAAGGTATGGTTATTCTTTCACAGAGATGCTGTATTATATCAGTGAATAAAGGTATGTTCACTATTTCGCAGCGTTGCTGTATCATATCAGTGAATAAAGGTATGTTCTCTATTTCGAAGAGATGCTGTATTATATCAGTGAATAAAAGGTATATTCAGTATGTTGCAGCGATGCTGTATTATATCAGTGAATAAAGGTATGTTCACTATTTCGCAGAGATTCTGTATTATATCAGTGAATAAAGGTATGTTCACTATTTTGCAGAGATACTGCATTATATTAGTGAATAAAGGGATGTTCACTATTTCGCAGAGATGCTGTATTATATCAGTGAATAAAGGTAAGTTCACTATTTCGCCGCGATGCTGTATTATACCAGTGATTAAAGGTATGTTCAGTAAGTTGCAGCGTTGCTGTATTATATCAGTGATTAAAGGTATGTTCACTCTTTCGCAGCGTTGCTGTATTATATCAGTGAATAAAGGTATGTTCTCTATTTCGAAGAGATGCTGTATTATATCAGTGAATAAAAGGTATGTTCAGTATGTTGCAGCGATGCTGTATTATATCAGTGAATAAAGGTATGTTCACTATTTCGCAGAGATGCTGTATTATATCAGTGAATAAAGGTATATTCACTATTTTGCAGAGATACTACATTATATTAGGGAATAATGGTATGTTCACTATTTCGCACAGATGCTGTATTATATCAGAGAATAAAGGTATGGTCACTCTTTCGCAGCGATGCTGTATTATACCAGTGGATAAAGGTATGTTCACCATTTCGCAGAGATGCTGTATTATATCAGTGAATAAAAGGTATGTTAACTATTTCGCATGAAGGCTGTATTATATCAGTGAATAAAGGTACATTGTATGTTCACTATTTCGCTGAGGTGCTGTATTATATCAGTGAATAAAGGTATGTTCACTATTTCGCAGCGATGCTGTATTATATCAGTGAATAAAGGTAGGTTCTCTGTTTCGCAGAGATAATGTATTATATTAGTGAATAAAGGTCTGTTCACTATTTCGCAGAGATGCTGTATTATATCAGTGAATAAAGGTATGTTCACTATTTCGCAGCGATGCTGTATTATATCCAGTGAATAAAGGTATGTTCGCTATTTCGCAGCGATGCTGTATTATATCAGTGAATAAAGGTATGCTCGATATTTCGCAGCGATGCTGTATTATATCAGTGATTAAAGGTATGTTCACTATTTCGCAGCGATGCTGTATTATATCAGTGATTAAAGGTATGTTCACTATTTCGCAGCGATGCTGTATTATATCAGTGATTAAAGGTATGTTCACTATTTCGCTGAGATGCTGTATTGTATCAGTGATTAAAGGTATGTTCACTATTTCGCAGCGATGCTGTATTATATCAGTGATTAAAGGTATGTTCACTATTTCGCAGCGATGCTGTATTATATCAGTGAATTATGGGATGTTCACCATTTCGCAGCGATGCTGTATTATATCAGTGAATAAAGGTAAGTTCACTATTTCGCAGCGATGCTCTATTATATCAGTGATTAAAGGTATGTTCAGTATGTTGCAGCGATGCTGTATTATATCAGTGATTAAAGGTATGTTCACTATTTCGCAGAGATGCTGTATTATATCACTTAATATAGGTATGTTCTCTATTTCGAAGAGATGCTGTATGATATCAGTGAATAAAAGGTATGTTCAGTATGTTGCAGCGATGCTGTATAATATCAGTGAATAAAGGTATGTTCACTGTTTCGCATCGATGCTGTATTATATCAGTGAATAAAAGGTATGTTCAGTATGTTGCAGCGATGCTGTATTATATCAGTGAATAAAGTAATGTTCTCTATTTCGCAGCGATGCTGTATTATATCAGTGAATAAAGTTATGTTCACTATTTCGCAGAGATGCTGTATTATATCAGTGAATAAAGGTATGGTTACTCTTTCACAGAGATGCTGTATTATATCAGTGAATAAAGGTATGTTCACTATTTCGCAGAGATGCTGTATTATATCAGTTATTAAAGGTATGTTCACTTTTTCGCATAGATGCTGTATTATATCAGTGAATAAAAGGTATGTTCAGTATGTTGCAGCGATGCTGTATTATATCAGTGAATAAAGTAATGTTCTCTATTTCGCAGCGATGCTGTATTATATCAGTGAATAAAGGTATGTTCACTCTTTCAAAAATTAAAGTGGAAATATCAGAAACATTTTTCACTGATACAAAGTACAATGAAGGGGCGGAAGAACATAAAAATACAGTCCAGTAAACGCATGAGAATACTTTAGTTGAGTCTTGAAGAACTATTTGACTTTCCTTACTTGCAAATAAAACTTATCTTTGTAAAATGAAAATACAAACTTAGATAAAAAAAACAGTAGATATGATTAATTGGAACTGATATAACAACTTAGGGCTAATATAACAACGTCTGCAATACTCAATATACACAGAATGATTATGCATGCACGACGACGTCATAAACAAAAAACAATCACCAACTGAAAATAATCTTACGTACTTCAATATTGTTGTTCGCGAAAATATCAGTCCACATAACAGTCAAGAACAGTCATTTGTTATCATAGTTTTGTAGAAATACTATAGATTTGTATTTGTAACTTGTATTTTGCACCAATGTAGTTTTATATATACTAAAATCACTGTCGACGACAACACACTATCCCTTTGAAGTGTAGCAAAGATAATCTCGAAAACATGGTTATTGATTTTGGATAAATAGGTGAGAATTTACATGTACCCTCTAACAGAGAATATGTTACCCAAATTATATCCTATTCTTCTGTTTCATATTTATTTACAACTGTGAGAAGTTTCATTAAAATCTACTTTGAAGAAAAAGTTCTATTCGCGAAATTGTGATGGAAGTTATGAGTTTCCCATAGCTTCCCTTTATGAAAAATGCGTAAGGTCCAATTTTTTCACACCAGTCTAGCAAAAAAGAAAATCAAGTATACAGCCCATTCTTTTCTATTTGCTGAATTTTCTGGGTATATTCTGAAGTTTTGAAAAATCAGAGTTTAATCGAATGCTACATTGTAGAATAACTTCGACACGAACGTGCAGAACTGCCTTAAGGAGTCGATGAAATTATCACCAAAATCAGCATTTTTATTAATTAAGAAATAAGAAGTTCCCAAACGTGGTTTATCGTAGAATAACCCGTGTTTTGAGTTCTTATGCGTAAGAATATATGTGACAGGAAAGGCCGTACCGGCGACAGTAACCATCAGAACAAATCAACACCCTTTACAATATTTACAAATTTATTTACATAAGATGATTATTAACAATGAATAGATATGAAAAGAAAAAAAAACTGATTATAAGAAAGAGAAAAAAAAAGAAAGTTCAGTATCTTTAGATACAAAAGTTCTTATAGTCCATTCTAATCTGACGTGACACAGGTCTTTAATGTAATTGTGAACTTTAAGTAGCACAAACAAAATATAGCTTCTAAATTCAGTCCCTTTAAACCGTGAATACGTTGATTCCGTATTGGCTCCCTATGGTGGTAGGTGATTGCATCCCTGAGCTGACTTCAGAGGATAACAAAAAATCATCGTCTTTGCGGTTTACGGCACAACCATGGGACGAAAGCTCTGCGCTGGGAATATCACATCCAGGCGAGTGAAGACAAGTGAACCTCGGGCATTGTACTTCCGGGTTATGACATCACCAGGAAAATCGTCTGGCGGAAGAAGCTAAAATATATAACATATGGTAAGCACCATAGCAAAACAAATAAATCAGGGCATAAAACTGCTCCTTTGGGTATACCATACCTCCGTAGGCTCCCATAAATAATACGTGCTACTTATACAAAATATATGTGCTACTAAGTTCAAACGTCACATGATTAAAATACGTCACTTATTACTTCCATTATTACAAAGATTACTTACTTAAAAGACTAAAGTTAAAGTATGAAATGATATGAAAAGTATATGAGGAAACATTATAGATACGGACATGATAAACTGCAGCCATTATTTACAACTACAAATTAACAAAATTCAATGTAAATCAAACGTTATATGAGAGTTGGCATCCATATAATATCTAATGCCATACACTACAACGGACATTAATTAGATGTGCTATAGACTGGCACACAATTACAAATTACAATAATATATTACAAACATGGCACTAGACTTGCCATATAAATTTATACATAACAATACAATGCAGTAATGGCGTTCCATAATTAACAAAATGTTTGACATACGTTTTTGAAACAGTGCTTTATAAATATCATGTTACAAATTTCAGTATAAATTTTACATCTTATATAAACGAAACATTTTAGATTCCTCTTTCGAAATAATTTACAAAAGTCTGAAAAATTTAATAATCCTGACATACCGAAACTAGCCAAAATCATGTGCCGAAAAGTAAATGTTACAGAATTCTGTAGAATGAACAAAAATTTATCAAATAAAAATCGTAATGCAAAAATCATACAAAAATCTAACAAATAAATTTCTTACCTCGATCGAGCATAAATTTCTAGCAAGAAAATAATTCAGACATAGATTCGTCTATAATGTCGGAAGGTGGTGTGCGCAAGGCATATCTAGCCCAGTCTATTTAAAGGATAATGTCCCGCCAAATACTAAATTTCATGGGATTCACGGCTGAGCCGTGGACTCCGACTATTTGTGTTTCCACGGGATTCACGATATAGCCGGGGAATCTAACTACTTTGGCGCGGATTTAAATTGACAATTTGAGGCCCATTATAGTGGTTTTGGGGATAAAAACATAAATTACTGAAGTTTATAAACTATCAACTTTCTTATTACTGAACAGAATTTAATGAAATTTACATGGAAATTTAAGTTATGAAATACAGAAAAACATGAGAGGTATTTCATGCGTGAAATCTGACATTTACCTCAATAACTCAAAAATTTACAAAAAGATTATGCAATACCTGCATTTACAATACATATAAAATAAGGCCCGTATGTCAATTTGTGACAATATATCACAAAGGCCGTAAAAAAACTCGGGTTATTCTACGATAAATCACACTTGGGAACTTGTTATTTCGATTCTAACACGAAATACTAGTATCAACAGTGTTAGAAAAAAAATGATAACTACTTTTTACGACCGTGTTACGCACCTGGATCGGATGACGTCATTGCGCGCGAGTGGTTTATTGCAGAATAACCCGAGATAGATTTTGCTCTACATGTATGTAGGTTATTTACTGGTCATGTTAGAATTTTCTATATCCGATGTTATAGTTAAAATATCTTCCTCTTTGTAAATAAAGATAACGATATATTTTAAGTTTACATTTGAACCAGATGTTGAAATGACGGTGCAAAATATCTTTCTGATCAATTACATTGTATTTTTTTCAAAATATTTACCAGTTTTGTCTTCAGTTGTTATCTCATTCAAAGTCGAAATCTCTGTATTCATCTTGGAAACTTTTTCTGTTACTTTATTTAGTTCTGAAGTAATATCACCTATATCTGTGTACATCTGATGGTATACTTCAGCAACTTGTCTGGTCATCTGTTCCGTGAAAGTTTCATGTTTTGTAGACAATGAAACACGTTGATCATGTACCAACGTGGCTGTTTCAGTCTTGAACTCAGTAAATAAATGTTTTATATTTTCTATTTGATTTCTGATGTTGGAATCAAACTTATTTCTACTAGTTTTTTCTGCCAATATAGTTTTAGTAACAATATTCCTGAAATCAAATGCCATTTTGTAGTCATCCATTTTCTCGAGAATACCAATGATTTGTGATGCTATTGTTGTAAGTTTTGCGTCAACTTTGTCCATCCACTCCATTTGAGTCGTTATATTTGCTTCATTTCTGTTCATCATTTCTCCTATTTTGACAATCTTATCCTCGATCTCATCAATTCGCTCCAAATTTTCTACTGTTTTGGCTAGTTTGTCCTCGATTGTTCGTGTCTTGTTTTCCGATTGCTCTGTCAAGTGTGCAATGTTGGCCTCCAGTTTGTTAATCCGCTCCGGTTGTGCATTAAGTTTTGCATATTTTGCATCAATCTCGTCTACTCGCTCTAATTGAGCTGTTATATTTGCATATTTTGCGTCTATGTCGTTGACTCGCTCTAACTGTGCTGTTATTTTTGCATATTTTGCGTCGATTCCGTCCGCCACTTTTTGCCTAGAACCTGAAATTAAAGTTTAGTATTTCAGTTGATTTTGGTCTTATATTAGTAAACGGAAGTGAAGAACACTAAAGCTCGATGTTAGAAGAAGGAATTTTTTATCCACTATCCATGAACAAAATTTTCCGAGCTACAAATGAGCTAAAATCATTTAATGTCTGATTTGGAAATGGTTTGGTGTGATTAAAAGCTAAACACATTTAAATCATGACCTGCACAGATATAATCCATATAAACGTTCAAATGTTTCAAAAAACCTCCATATTTGTCTGGCAATAAATCAAATAAGTTTCTCACGACAACTATTGAATAAAACCTTTTAAAGTAAATCTTTTTTTCAATACATTTCCTGATAATTCACATAATATAATTAAGAGTATAATTCCAGCGGACGTATATTTGATATAATATGTGATATTTTATTGGTTTGTTGACTTTTAAGTCGCTTCAACACAATTTATGTCATTTCACAATTGTCTAGATTTTAACCATAGAGGTGAACCCGTATATGTCTGAACGTGACTTGTTTAGGGATGTGCAGGTACCTGGATAGAACCACGTAATCGAGCTGGATGGCTTCCTATCAGAAAAGTCTTTGTGTGGTTTCAAGCCGACCGAACTGATTGACAAGTAATTTTTGAAGAACTTTCTTGGATGAATATTTTAAAGTATTTCCTTTTAACATATTTTCTGTTAATTCACAAGATTATTATGATGAACTGTGTAATTCTAGCTCACGAATACTTGAGACATCAATGAGATTATTTATTGGTTTGTTGAATTTTAAGTCATTTCCTAACATTTATGTCAACACAATTGTCCAGCTTTGAACCATATGTGCCTGACCATGCCTTATTTAGGGATGGACAGGTACTTTGGTAGAGCCAAATACATTCCGTTAGCGACCTAGATGGCTTCCAAGCATAAAAGTCTTTGTGTGGTTTAAAGCCGACTTAACTGTATGACAAGTAATTCGTGAAGACAGTGACCTTTATCACTACGGCACCTATTGTCATGTATGATCTTAACGACAGAGGACAAAAGACCAAACAAATTATTACAATAAATTGTAAGGACTTCGGGCATTAACATATGCCTCTAGACTAATTTGTTAATGCAAAATTCACCTTAAGTATTTAACCAAAACCCGAATCGTTTCGAATCACATATAAACCAATGTGTTAGTTAACATATTACAGCAGAAACTTGTTTGCATTCGTTCTTATCAAGATGTTTTTATTAAATCTAAGCCAGTGTATTCTTTTTTTTTTGAAAAAATAAAATCTTTAATGTCCGCAGAAATATGACGTCATTACTTTTCGGAAGTTTCAAATATATGAATTCCAATTGTGACCGAACCATCAAAATAGCGTCGTATGTCAAAGGGTGAGAAAAATGTACAGTCTGTCCGGGGCTCGAACCGAGGACCCCTCGCTTACAGGGCAAGTGCCCTACCGACTGAGCTAACCGGCTGTCTGACACCTTTCGTGACCAAGTCCGTACCATGGCATATGATGTCTCTCAAAACACGAGGGCGTAGTCACGATGTGGTCGTCATAAGAATTGTAAATATGAAAAACCCAGGCTAAATACATATTTTGTTAAACTTCTACTTTCACATATATAATGTTGTTAGTAAGGCTCTGATTGGCTAGCGGAAGGGTCGTCAGAACGAGGCTATCAATAGCACTTCTTTAGATCCAATGTGCGTAGCGTTAATTTCTCAAAAGGAAGAACATGAAGTAATGAATGCGTGTGACATTTAGTATGTGTCTAAAAGAAATAATTGTAAATGGTAAACGCACAGAAAAAAAGATGAAAAAATAAAGAAATGAAAAATAGATTAAAAAAATAAAAGAAATTAGTAAAATACTGGAAAACAAATAACTTCCTTGATTGGATGTACGGGGAGACTTTTTACGGCCGCCAAACGGCACAAACAACGCTGCTGTGATAATAAAATAGAAAAAGTGGAAACTCCTCCAGCTTTTTGATAATCAAAGAGATTTTCTTTTAAATGACCTTGACCTTGACTCACTGGTATTATAATTGCATTTTATCAGAAGAATGTAGGCGCTCAGAAAGATTTGAACCGAGACCCATCTGCTACGCAGCACTAAAGATCTCTTCTGCCCATATTCTAAACCACTGTGCCACAGACGAACTTTCAAACTCAGCAGACCAATTAAAGACGCACCACAAAATAACTGTATTCTTTTGTGCTTCCATGATGGTAATCATACATGATTTACATGAGATATACAAGAATTTAGTTAAACTTTCAAATTGACAGTGACATATATTAGGCCAAGACAATGTGTTTAATGCCTCAGCATTCTATTGAATTAATGTAGCAATATGTACATAAATCAGTGTAATTAGTAAAATTTTAATCACAATATGTTTTTACAGTGTAAGTTAGTTATTAAGCGATATTCTTAAAACTTTGCTGAAAAGAGATTGACAGAATAATTTTGCAGATGAAGTTGTGAAAACATATTTATTCAGTAAGGGCCTAAATTGTCCATTTAAAAAAATGTAGTTTAGCTGTATATTACCTGTATTATTCATAAAATTCATGACTAGCTCAGTAGGTAGAGCGTCGGTCTACAGATCGCAGGATCGTGAGTTCGATTCCCTGGCGGCGCGTATGTTCTCCTTGACTATCTGATAAACGACATTGTGTCTGAAATCATTAGTCCTCCACCTCTGATTCATGTGGGAAAGTTTGCAGTTACTTGCGGAAACAGGTTTGTTCTGGTATAGATTCAAGGAACACTGGTTAGGTTAACTACACGCCGTTACATGATTGGAATAATGTTGAAAAACGTCGTTAAACCCAAAACAAATAAAACTTGATTTTATATGGGTGAAAAAAGTAGGTCAATAAATCGTGGTGGGTCTTTAAATTACCTCATTCCAAATGAAACTTATTGTTCTATTTTTAATAACAGTGACCCCAAATGTCACCCAAAGCTAAGTCTTCAGATAAGGTTGCTCTACATAAAGTTTGATGGCGGTAAAATGCCCAATGACATTATAATGACTTATTAATCATAAAAGTTAGATCTTAGTTGGGTTCGAAACGCAACTCATCCATTCCACAGCACAAAGAGTTGCTTTGGCCCAACGTCACAGTGGAATAAGCATGAAGTTTAATAACGTTATGCTGACCTTGAACGTCGCTTCACTTTTAATGTCAACCTTTGTTTATAAGCTACCTATAGGAAGTTTAATTTCAGTACATCATTGCAAACTAAAGTTATTGTATAGAATCCCGGTGCGACATGTTTTGTGCTGTTTGCTATTTGCTATTTGCATTCTGCGTTTTGCTTTATGCATTTATGTTTTGACTCTTGCGTTTTGCTATTTGTCTTTTGCTAGTTTGCTTTTTTAAATATATGCTTATAGTTATCAATAATAAAATCTGTAAAAAGATCAGTTGGAAGCAAAGAATGCAACCAAGAATAATAATAGCAGACTCGATTTGATTGAGTCTGTTCAAGAGATGTAATGAAATGTACAACACCTCTCAGCGGCTTTACACATATGTTTAATGGAATCCATGATCCCAATTTGACAGGACCATAAATTATAAACAACACAAGATATCAACGTAAAGCATCTTTAAAAAGACAATTGGTAGTAATTTGGATTTCTCTAGCATCGAGATCGGCTGCATTTTAAGAAATCCCTATACAATATGTTTTATTCTTTTAGCGTTTTGATTTTTGGGATTTTTGCGTCTTGATTCTTGCTTTTTGCTGTTTGTGTTTTGCTTCATAGTTTTTGCATTTGGCGTGTTGCTTTTTGCGTTTTGGGTGTGGTATTTTCTAACATGTACCGAACTGCATTATATGGAACCCCGGTGCAAAAAGCAAAACGCAAAAAGCATGTCGCACCGGGATTCCATATTATTGAAAAGAAACTGTTTTTTTCCCTATCTTTAGCAACAGTGACCTTGATCTTGACCCTAGTAGCCTAATGTACCGATACACCAAGTTTCATTTGAATCGGTCACTTCTAACACAACTTATTGAGCGGAGGTTGACGCCGACCGCCCGCCCGCGCGCAAGCCACCCAATGACATTCGTCAATCTAATTACAATTTTTCATACATGGTTAACAAAGCGAGGCACTGCCTTGGAACGGTAAGTGGCAATTTCTCATAATTTAGCCAAGTTACCTATAGGCTTTTTGACCAAGTGGCATAAAATAAGTCAATTTGAAATGGTGAGTACATATAGTTTTAACAAAGACTTTGTTGTATATTTGTTTGAGGTTTTAACATGCTTGGAGTCTAGCATTTTCATATTAGTTCATTTTAGTTCAATAAAAATCAAGCGCATGTCCTAAATAAATCCTTTATTTGGGGGAATTGTCTTAAGTTAGTATATTATGAAGTTTTGAAGTTTCAGGCTTTTATAAAATTCTACATTCCAAGTGTGCAGGCTTTCCTAAACCTGAAAAAAATATTGCAATCAGATAATTATATTTATTTTAATTCATCTAAACTGCTTTAGCTTTAACAAGGTTTTAATAAAAACCTTGCAGCTCTGAATCAACTGGATTAACAAAACAAAACTTAAGTTGTTTTTTTTCGTTTGATGTGAAAGAGTTTTCTGGCTTTATGCCGATTAAATAGTTATTTAAAAATCCCATTTATACTTATCTTTGGGACAAATTTACAAACCCAGTTAGCTATTGTTTCGCTTGTTTGTGCTTTGTGCTCCAAAATTATGTACATTAAGACTTAATTAACAAAAGCAACCTTTAATCTTTAGCCTGCTAGCGGCAAGCGATATCAGTCCGCACCTACGAGCAAGCTTATCTTGGTCTACATTGTTCGCTATTAAATCAAAAACCCTTTCGAATGATAAATGGAAGTACCAAAATTGAACGATAGACCAGTTCATTTTAGACATTTAGTAGGATAAATGAGCCGTGCCATGAGAAAACCAACATAGTGGGTTTGCGACCAGCATGGATCCAGACCAGCCTGTGCATCCGCGCAGTCTGGTCAGAATCCATGCTATTCGCTTTTAAAGCCTATTGCAATTACAGAAACCGTTAGCGAACAGCATGGATCCTGACCAGACTGCGCGGATGCGCAGGCTGGTCTGGATCCATGCTGGTCGCAAACCCACTATATCTAACGTTTAACCTGTGGATGGCAAGTTATTTTGCCTTTGCGACGAGTGCAGACCAAGATCAGCCTGCACATCATTCAGTCAGTAAATTTTCAGTGAACACCCCTTCAAATAATAAATGGTATTTCCAAACTTTAATGATGGTCCAATGGACCAGTCCATTTTAGAAATTTAGCAGGCTAAGGGTTAAAATTACCTTTTGCTGTAAGTGGATCCGACTTTGCAGAAACAGTTTGTTTAGTTATTTCTAAGCGTCTCAGACGTGACATAATCTTAAAGTTTTCAAGCCTCATCTGTAAGTAGTCCTTATGTATCAATTCCATTAGTTCTTTATTAGTGTTACAATCACATTCAGTGTCACAATAAACTCCATGAACAAATATCAGTACTACAAATGCTAAAAGGCGACTTAAATCCATTTTTATATATGATTATGAATTAAAACCAGTAGCCAAAATTATGTCTTGGAAGCTTTATCGAACGCTTTATTCTGTATTAAAGAAAACACCTTACAGTTTATAACGCACATATCTTACTTGCTTGTCTGAAAATGATTAAATTTCACCTTGACCTCTTTGTGAAAATTGCGCAACAGCTTTTGCAAATGTTTGCAAAAACATACGTCTGGGAATTTTCCAGAAAGTGTAACATACTGAGTAACATCTGTGAAGTTATTGTAAACTTGAAGGCTTCAGCCGTTTATCCAGCTCAATCGTTCAATTCATTATAGAGTCTAGCGTACTAATTCACTACACTAAACTGAACTTTAAATCGGTAAATTTCGGTTTCAATTTTATTTTTCAAGTCTCTATCTATTTGCATTAATTCTGCCGGTTTCGTGGTCATAGTGCCTTGCAAATGTTGACCTACAAAAAAAAAAAAAAAAAAAAAAAAAAAAAAAAAAAAATACAAAGAGTACAAAAGGTTAAGTAAATATTATTTTCTTTTTTGACTTCTTCCTCCAGTTTATGTATTGTTACCTAAAAATGAGGATCTTTCTCGCTACAATGAAGGCGTTGCCTTTACATAGTAAGAAACTAATATTTATAGAAACTACTGAAATGTATTTAATTTCTAATTTGACTAAAGTCTGTCCCACCTAAATTTGGACCACTGAATTTTAAAGTATAATATTTATGAGATACAACTAATAATACAGAACATTACGTATTATTTTTTTTTTTATTTTTCCATGTGACATTTATGTGTCCAATTGTATTTATGAGTCGGTGTATACATGAATAAAATTTGAGCCAACTTATATCCATATATCCTTTGATGATTTTTACAGTCTTTAATAATTTCAGGTATTCTAACCAACATTTATTTACATTTTACAGGTAAGAATTCAAATTTCGAATAAATAATACAACACAGCTTCTTCTGTAACAACCTTCTTCGTTTCTCTCAGTGACTGAAAAATACCTTTTTTCACGGTTTCTTATCAATATTCCATACAGGAAACAATATTTTTGATCTCAGATTTAGGTCTGGGCTCAAACTTAAAGCAACCCGAACCATCCCCACCTTTGAATTAATTTTTATCCACGATGTTCTGTATTAATAGTTGTATCTCACAAATATTATACTTTAAAAATTCATTAAAAATTTTCAAACGACACGTTTAGTCGTATACAAATTTACTTTTTAAATAAAAAAGGATGTCTTAAAAATAAAACGACAAAATAGATTAGTAAAAATTTTGTAATATTTGAGTTGAACATCAATATATAACTAATTAGCTATGATTTTTTGTGTTGTGTTCAACAAGCATTACAATACCTATCTAATGCAATAGCTACTCATACAGTTGTGAGAAAATAGAGCTGTGATTTTGTTCAACTACCATCACAATAACTTTTAACACCACTTTGACAATTGTTATTTCATGGAAAAAAGCTATGATTTATGCTTTGTGTTAACTACCATTATTTTAGTTATTGAATGCAACATCTCTGATAGTTGTATTCTCATGGAAATTAAAACTGTGAATTCTGATTTTCTTTGTTTTTATGTTTTGTTATTTTTACGCTATTCTGATATATAATATAAGAGAGTTATATGTGTATATTTTGTCTTATCTTCTGGTTTTACTTTCCTAATTAATATTTCATAACATATCATTTATTTGATTAGAGATTTTTTACCTTGTAAAATAAACTTTTGATCTGTGTCGTTAAGTAAAAATGTAACTTACTGCATCATAAAGATGTAATGTGTTGAAACTTCAACATCTTGTATATTGATTATGTTATAAAGACATAGACGCTGAAACACTAATTCCACAGTCCCTCACTAATTATATTTTGTAAGTGTATTTCAACTGATTACTAGTTGCCGCCAGTAACCAAAAAGAGAGAATACTCCAGCAGACTGTAAGATACAGAAGCTCGAAGTCCAGACTGGTTTATGTTTCTGTACACAGGACTATTTTTAGTAATAAGCGGTGGCTCAAACCCACGAGATATAACTTATTAGAAAGTGTTACCACTAAGCCAAGGTATCCGCTCTTAATATGTTTTAGAAGCGGTTGTCTTGTTTAAATAGCCCCTAATTAGGAACGGCCATATTATACTTATATAGACCAAAGAAATTCGCTTTAAGAAGCTGGTGTTTAATGTATTATATTTCGATTCAGCTAGGCACATTCCTCTACATTTTGTATTTTACGATCTTTTTCACATAAACGATTTAAAAATGCACAGCACAATCTAAGTTCTACAGTGTAAAAAAGAAATTCTATCAAGTTTAACAGTACGTTAGTTTTGATTTACATTAGTTCTTTGAAATGCTGCATTTTTTCTTTTTTTCATTTTTCAGTGAAATCATCCGGGTTGCTGTTTTGATTTGTTTTTATACAACCTACTTTCCATTAATTCATTAGATTTTCTGGGAACTGTTTACAGGCTAAGCGTGTTTATCATGAGAAATATCAGCTCTATCACGATAAGACATCATGTTGAGGAAATCAGATCAAGGCAATGGCATAGATTGCGGAAATCAGGTCTGTATGCTACCTTAGAAAAAAAGAAAAACAATATTTATCTTAAACGCAAATTGTACATTTATAGTTTGTTTTAATATAAGACGTAGGAGATTAAAGTTGCAAATCTAAGAAACATTTCAAAGGATTTTTTGAAAACATACATAATTTTACTATGACGTGACCGCATGAGAATGCATCTGTGGAACTCCGTGGTAGAGTGCATGATCAGCTTTCGACGAGAATTTTCGAGAATTATTTACTGTGTTAAAGCTATTCCCTTCAAATTGGATTGTCTCCCTTACATTAGCTTAAGCCGTGTCATTTATAACCCAAATCAATAATTCTTTGTTATAGATTTTTCACTGATTTTAATAGACTGCTTTGGCCAATACACGGAAATAAAGCTCGCATATTACACTATATAGTCCGTTTTATTTGACCTGGCGGGGCGGAGTTAATCTCTGTCATATGCAAATAATGGAAATCTCCAAAAAACGAGCAAAATAGGTAGAGCAATATAATTGTTGCATTCCATAATCTTCGGTAACCAACGACTAAAATTCAATGCTACATTTGTTACATGTACTACATACCCTGCACAAAAATGTAGTGGACCGTTGCGAGACCACGCCCCTCCCCCCTCCCCCAGGTCAAATAAAATGCACTATAGAAAGAAACAATGTATTTATTTATTTGGATTTTACGGCGCACCAACACAGTATAGGTTATATGGCGCCAAACAGATTTTGGTTTCACATCTCATTTACATCGAAATAAAAACATGAGGTATGGAAAGAAAGAAACAAAACATACTATTATGTAGTTTTTTCTATATAAATCATGCTGTTTTTATATATTCATATAGAAATATCATTCTTGTAAAGATGTAAACATTTCTGTTAAAAAGCATTATGTTAGCTTATGACATAACGGAATTCATATTGTCATGTAACTGAAAATGAAAACATTCAAATATTTTTGGTTTGTTTTGTTTTCTTTTGATATGAAAATGACGGTTCAACATTGAAATCCGGGAGTTATTTTATAAACGCACTTTCACACAGTATCATAGTTTTGCTCGAGAAAAACGAAATTTGTGTGATGATACATGTATTCCCATTTTGTTTGAATGTCCTTGTCCATATATAAAAGTACTTTTGTTCAACATTACATGCCTAGAGGTTTGCTATTTAAAGCCCTGCTCAGCGGCTATTCAAATTCTTTTGTGTGTATGCAACCCATGATTAAAATAGGTAACAGTTTAGGCCACGTGCCACACTTTAGCATGCAAAACCACAGGTATTTCATATAGAATTTTATTTAAAATTGTCGTATAATGACTTTATGAATTCATTATACTTATTTAGATAAGCATATTTTATCATCTTGTTTTTCGGTCAGTTAAGTCATCGATCAGTTAATAGTCACACACAAAGAATTTCGGAATGCTACTTTAAATAACTTCAGCGTTTGTTCATATCTGGAAAATGACAGGTTAAGATATCTCGCCCAGGTTAATTACCCTTTGGCCACGTTATTGGCTGCGTCATGATTGTTGTTTAGTTTCTAACTAATTGTTATGACAGGTGACTAAACGAAGTAATGACATGTTTTTATTATTATGGTCAAAATGCGTGCCCTTTTTGAGAAAAACAATTTAGTCATTCCTATGAAGTTTTCCTTAAATACCGCTAATTTCTAGATAGAACTTCAGTATCAAATTTGCCCGTGCCAATGATAGTAACGTATGCCGATACTCCATACGATTTAAGATAGTTTAGAGCCGGGGCAATTAACAATGAATTATTATTGTTAGAGTTAAACATTAATGAAATAAAAGAGATTATGTTAGGGAATTGTGAAGAAAGACATTGTTGTATATATTAACTCAGAACATAGTACTATATTAAACAGTAGTTATTATAGAGAACAGAGTTGTTGTTGTTGTAGTTAGAATAGTGAACCTAGACCCTGTTACACCACATAATAGACTTTATTTTGACAGGAGTCACTGTTCAGTCCTGATTTTCATGTTTTTTCAGTGACAATTCAAGGTTAAAAGGACGGCAGCAGGGCTTTAAAGGGGCGTGAGAGGTGTTGCACTTTCATTACCTCTCGTGAACAGACTCAGTCAAACAGAGTCTGCTATTTTTCTTCTTGGTTGCATTATTTGCTTCCAAAGGATCTTTTTACAGATTTTATTCTCTAATCGCCAAACTTGCAGAAAATGTTTCTCATAGACGTCGTTTTTCTTCTGTAATCGAATGTTTCAATATTCAAAAGATGTTAGGCTTTCTGTCGGAACTAAATTTATAATTTATGTTGATTCGTATCGTTCTCATACCACTCAGTTGCGATTATTAAACAGTTAAGTGAAAAATCAAATCTCTGTTCTATTCTGTTTTATTCATATATTTTTGTTAAATGAGACAATTATGAACGTTATTATTTCCAAAATCTACATTGAATCGTACGTCAAGTGCTTGTATATGAGTTCCGTAAATTAGCACCGTTTAAACAACATTAGAACTTAAGACATCCAACAGTTTTTAATTTCTTGATACACTTTGACGTTAAATGAAAGCAAGAAGCTTTAACCCTATTACAATTATAATTATACTACTGTATTGTTTATAAAGTCAAGAACACCTACATATGTGTTTATAAGTAATCACGGATTTGGAAAATATAATTTATGTGCATTTAAAGTAAATGAAATTGAAAAAAATACTGATTTTCACTATATGTTCAATATAAGCAATGGTGATACTTTTAAAACGAAATTGGAAGCAAGAAGATTTTCATTTACAATACATATTTTTACATGAAACTGAAGAGGAGAAAGAGGTGTATACTGTCAAATGTGTTAAAATATTCATTAACTAAAATACATATCTGAAATTAATCATTAAAAATAAATTTCCTATATAATTTATTACTCAAAGTGATATCAGCAGGGAAACCATTATTGATTGTCGGATAAATTTCAAGGGGGACAACCTACTCTGATATGCCAGTCAAATATAATAAAAGCTGGGGTTGGTTAAGGTCATTGACTTCGCATCTCTTGCTCTTCACCTACGTGGGTCCGAAACCCGAGTGTGTACAATAATTATTCTTCGTTTGAGGAAGCCATCCAGCTGGCTTACGGAACGTGGGTGTTTCCATCCAGCTGCCTGCCCAGGTCTGAAACCTTGCCTGGAGGAAGGCCTAAGATTTTCTCCAATCATCAAAAGCTAGAAAGTGGCCAGATGACATTGTTTTGGTGTGATTCTTAACCCAACATATATTATATCATATTCGGTTTAGCGGAGATATGACCCTTTGAAATTCAATAGAATTCTTTTCTTGCACAATCCTGATAAACGACTTTGCGTGCTAACTCATCCTATATTCTATTTGATCTGGCAGAAATATTTCACTATAAATTGAACATGTGTATTTCTATTATCTTGAGGTACTAATGGTACACTGAGACGAGGTACTAATGCCTTAAAAACGAATCCCAGATAATTTTCGACCCATCTCCACTTTGTGTGTAGTAATTATATTGAGAATGTTTTGATATGTCGGAACATGTTATATTATATCAAACTTCCCACTGGTGGCTTTTCAACTGACTGATCCAAAGCTGTGCACTGCATCTTCATGTTTATTACAGTCTTAATTATGTATTTTAGTATTTTTACTCACTTTTTGTTGTAAGTAAATCAATTATTCACTAATTCTATGTTCCTAACGACAAAGAATAACAAACAAGAAATATAGGACACAGATCTTAGTATTTAACAACATTCCAATGTACAAAAATACGAACGTATTTGTCTTGTAAATGCCAGTTGTTGCGATGTTGTGCGATGTGGTAATGGTCTACCTGTAGAAGTGGGTAAATGCGGTTACCTCTATCTTTGTACACCACTCGGCCTAAAAACATAATTTAAAATTTAGGGCAAAAATACAACCACATGTACATAAAAATCTAAACAGCAAAAGTGTGTTTTCTATTATGCCCCGAATGAAAGAGGAATATGTAATAACTTGAATCCATCTAATCTAGAATAGTTAAACAGCATATAAGATGGCCACTCAGGTCTCTATCAGCTTCTTTGAACAACCACAAAAATCAAAACAGAAAAATGTTAAATTCAGCAAAGCAAAATGTTAAATATATATCTGCATTTAATATTCTAATAATACTCGAGCAATAATTATCAAGAAGCTGTTCATGCATACAAACGCATAAAATATACGGATATACATTTAAGATACATAATTGTGAACCTTATTTTTTCTATAAGAACTTAAAGGAGAAGTTATGTCTGGCATAAAGAATCTCTCTAGAACTAGATGAATACCCTCGTTTAAATCACAGTCAAGTCAATCTGTCTTTAATATATGAATACTGCTACAAGCCATCTGCTACTATCAAGAAACTCGTCATGCTTGTAAGGGTGGGTGGGACGGAATAAACAATGATCAAAATACTTGTTATGCTGTCAAATATTTAACCTTGAGTAAAGAATTATCAGTTAACAATCATTTAAATAATGCACTGAAAACATTCGAAAATCTTTTAACTGCAATAAGAAAACGCGGTAAAATAAATATCCGGGAACTGGAGACAAAAATAGTTAGCAGACGATGGAAAACATGAATAATTCATTTACTCACTTTTTGTCGTAAGTAAATAAATTATTCACTAATTCCATGTTCCTAACTACAAAACCAACAAACAATAATTATAAGATGCAGGTCTTAGTATTTGACAGAATTCCAATCGAGCTAAACAAAGAAGTAATTGTAGTGTAATAAATTAAAAAATTTCATTTAGAAATATCCAACAGCTTAAGTTAACACAACACAGCCAAAAGTGCATGTAACATACTGTAGACAAAGCCTTCAAAAAGACAGTCAACGCAATAATGCACGACTTAGATAAACAGCTAACGCTTTCTAAGAACGGCCAAAGTTAAAGGTCACTTTTTAACAAAAATAGCAAATTCTTTCACAGCACGACCAAATAAGGTCACGTTTTAATACAGCGCACGCTGTAACAACACTATCAAAGTAAAACGTTCATTTTAAACGTACTGTACTTTCACAGTACAGCTGAAGTAAAATGGCCACATAGCTCGATACTCAAAAAGTATACTTATCTTTCATTGCAGTTCTCACCAAGCCTTATATAAATTACATATCCGTCTTAGTACTAGTATCTACATTAAGCTACAATTTGCACACCATCTGAAAATATTAATTTACTTATTAAACATTTCTGTTAATAGTTAGAACTAGGCAAAAATAAATAAAACAACCTTTCAAATTTCAGCAAAAGTGAAACGGCTAACGGTTTCGCATCACGGATAACGGTTTCACACGGATAGTATAACCAATTCGAAACACAAAATAAATAAATCTATCATGTTATCACAGCAGTTCTTTAAGAATTCTGGAACTTTCTGAAATATATATCCACTAAAACGATATACGTTAAACTAATTACAACATCTGAAAGTAACACTTAATATATAAAACACTTTAATTTAGCTAGTCAGCACTTTTACGTTATATCCAGTAAAAACAGTACAACCTTTTGAACCGACTCCATATAATTATTAGAAATGTATACTTATCTATTCATTGTTGTTCTTAGTTAGCCCAACAGCTTCTGAAATACATATCCACCAAACAAAGTAACACTGATCACTACACCTGAAAAGAACATTAAAAGATTAATTACTGATCTAGAAAAGAAAATGACAGCACATCTAAAGTAAAAATGGTCAGTGCTCTCAAGAATACGTCAAAAATAAAAAGAAAAAAAATCCTTTTTAAAACAACTTCATTTATCAAAATATAATAGTCATTCATTGATGCTGTACCCAAATCTGTAGCTATGATCTCACAACACAGAAATATGACAATGAACAAAATGATACACGACTAAAATAAAATAGCCCACATTTCCATAGCATGGCCGACGTAAAGTAACATATCTAAACTTTTCACAACACTAATAATAAGGTAGTCAACACAATTATACATGACTAAAACCAAAAAAAAAAAGACCACACATTCAAAGTTCGGCCAAAGTAAAAGTGAAATAGCTAACGTTTTAACTTTTCGTAACACTGCCAGTAAGGCAGCCAACGCAATAATGCAAGATTAAAATTAACAGTTCACGCTTTCTCAGCAGGGCCAAAGTAAAAGGTTCATTTTTCCAAAAATAGCAAAGGCTTTCCCAGCACGACCAGAGTAAAACGGTCACTATTTCCGCATTACAACTCGGAATTGTAAGACAAATACTTATCTTCCGTCGCAGTTCTCACTAAATCTGAAGTCGTCTGAACAGTATATCAATCAAGCAATCTCTTCGTTAAGCTAATAACTACAGCATGAAAAGGTCTGAAATACATATCAGCCAAACAATGTTACGCCGGTTATCACAGCATATAAAATAAACAATTAATGGTTTAAAGATTATATTTGGGTGTAAGCACCAAGGTAAAACAGACAATGACCTCTTATTCAACAAAATAACAGGAACAAACGCTTTCACACCATATACATATCAAAACGTAATAATCTGTCATTGAAAAGAACATATATATATATATATATATATATATAGAGAGCAGTTTTTCGTACACTGTAATTTTTTGTTAGCCTAACAACTTCTGAAATACAAACCCACCAATCAACGTTACACTAATCACGACATCTGAAAAGAACAATCAATAGATTCAACATTGATCTGCATGTAAAACTCTCACAGCACGACTAATATAAAACGGTCAGTGGTCTCAACGTACGGCAAAAAATGAAAAGGCAAACGCATCATAGCATTGTCGTTTTTTTTTAAACAACTCAATATACCAAAACATTTTCTTTCACAGTTGTACCGATTTCTACAGCTGAAGTTTTCACAAAACAGTAGTAAGACAATCAACACAATAATGTATGACTTAAATGAAATACTAGTAGCCCAAATTTCCACAACGTGACCAAAGCAAAGTAATATAGCATTTACATTTTCACAACACAATAATACTTTGACAGTCACCGTAATAATGCACGAATCATACAAGAGCTCACACTTACAAAACATGGCCAAATTAAATACAACATAGCTAACGTTATGGTGACTTTTCACGTTACAACTCGAAATGTTAAAACAAATACCAAGTCTGTTCTCACCAATTCTGAATACTTCTAAATTGCATATCAATAAACAAACGATCTCTACGTTTAGGTAATCACAAATGATTTGAAATCAAAAATCCATAACAAGAAAGTACTCTGAAGTGACTAGTGGTACAAACTTATTGACATAAGACTTTTGCAAGAAACTCTTACAAATAACCAAATATATTGTACAGACGGTATTTGCAATATTCTTGCATTTTCCCAATATCTAACTTAATTTTCACCAACTTCATCATTTTTCAGTGTCATATATTCATCCTATGAAATACATGGCTGAAATGAACATTCTGAAAATGTTCACCTAAACCTTGGGCGAGTAGTTTTAAAAACCAAATCTATTTAAACATATAGTTGTCTTTTCATTGCAATTCTGTTCTTGAAAACATATCCACCACTCGGTATACATCTAAGCAAATCAAAGCTTCTGTGGTAATCACAACATCACACGATTCAAAATCAATCAAATTACAGCATCTTTTTATTGTTTTCTCTGATTATGCTAAAAGCTAAAAGCTAATAGCATCTTCGGAAAAAGAATAATTAAATAAATATAAGATTAATTCGATTTGTAAACGCTTTCGTTCTTTAATTTATCGAGCGTAAAGGCTTCAGTGGTTTTAGCTCGGTTATCTTTTGAATAGGTATGCTTCTCTACTTCTTACTGATAAAATATGCACACCATTTATTTACTAGTTCATAAAAGCTCGTCTTAGAAGTCAATTTTATCCATCCATCTAGATTAAGTTCAAATTTGGGAAAATACTCGCTTTTATCATAAAAATAACTGCATAGGTAAGCTGAAAATGCTCACCGATGAAATGGTAAGTATATGTAATATATTCGGTCTATTCACCGCTGACATTACTCAAATATGTATTTTTATGATGTTTTCGCACTGTTATCAACGATGTTTTAGCGGGATTTTCAAATTCACCATCCCCTACCCCCTAACGTCTATTTCAAACGATCTATGCCTTATGTCGAAAAAAAAAAACAACAGAGAAAATCTTTTACATTTACTCTGGCAATGTAAAGAAGTCAAACTGATATATGAAAAAAAGTACAATTTTTAATTGGTAAGAAACATGATCAAAAAGAGAACACACCATCATATAATCATTGAGGAATGTAGTCACTGGAGTACTTTCTCACAAGGATACATTTAATGCTTTAATGTGGAAATTTTGTAACAATTTTAAATGTTACGTTATAGAAATGATAAATAGTTATATACTTTATAACTTGAAAGATGACTTGAAGTATAAAAGAATAAAAAAGTAAACTGCAACAGCTGCATTATGACGTTCTTTAAAACTAAAAGTAAAAGTAAAATCTCATATGAGCCGTGCCATGGGAAAACCAACATAGTGGGTGTGCGACCAGCATGGATCCAGACCAGCCTGCGCATCCGCGCAGTCTGGTCAGGATCCATGCTGTTCGCTAACAGTTTCTCTAATTCCAATAGGCTTTAAAAGCGAACAGCATGGAGCCTGACCAGACTGTGCGGATGCGCAGGCTGGTCTGGATCCATGCTGGTCGCACACTCACTATGTTGGTTTTCCCATGGCACGGCTCATATATCGAAATATAAGTCACTGTAAGAAATCCGAATAGAAGGGAGGATGCCGTGTATATCATTTTATTGTTTAAGGAGTTAGCACATTAAATCCCTTGTTTCAAATGTTCACTATTATTTCTTCTGTTGTAACCAATGGAGTCCTTTGGTCTACTAAATTTCTAAAATGGACTAGTCCATCATTGAATTTGGGCTTTACCATTTATTATTCCAAGGGGTATTCAATGAAAACTTACTGACTGAATAGTGAACAGTGCAGATCATGATCAGCCTGTAAGGATGTGCTGAGGCTGATCTTGGTCTGAACTGGTCACAAAGACAAAATCACTTGCCAGCAGCAGGCTAAAGGTTAATTCGTTTTGAATTAATGTTTTTTCTTCTTTTTTTTTGTTTTGTTTCTTTTTTTAAAAAAGCACTGACCTCCAGATCATACGCCTACGAAAAAAAGAGTATCAGAAAATTATTGCAATTATTTCTTAAGAAGGCTTTGAAACTTAGATACTGACAGGTTAAATCTATTATTAAATTATAATTAAATTTATTGTTAAATGAAATTATTAAATGTAAGAACTAATTGGTTTTACTAATTTGAAAAGCGTTTGTATCGGGATATCGGAAGTAAACTGCCTTAATTATAAAGCTCTATATTTTAAGCCCGTAAAGCACGTACTCCTCAGTGGTAGTCAAGAACACAGGGAAATTAGTATATTTTATTGACCGTCAGGGGAGGTAACTAGTCAGGGATCGGGAGTACGCCTTGCCCCATATTTATCATACTTTTTCAACAGAACTTATAGTTTATTAAGACTTAAGCTTAACAGTTCATCGTCATAAATAACACAATTTAAAACATGCAAACACAATGAAATGGTAATAAATGTCAATACAGTCAAAACGTGTGACAGCGTTCATTTACATCGCCAATTAAGTGAATAACGATCGTGGCAAATGTTCATCAAATTAAGCCTACAGTCGATACCTTAACATTATACATTAAAGTATCGGTTGTAGGACATTTGCCCCCTCCCTCAGCCCACAGGTCATTTGGCTGCCATTGAAAAAAACGGACTACTGGACACTTGACCCTTGCTGCAATGGCAGATAAGTCATTGGCCTCCCATACCCACGTCCCTACTGCTTACTTTAGGAATTCAAACATTCTGACCCCATAAATTTTCATGGAGGATCACTAACAAACCCTGTGTTTGATTTGTTTTATCGACCATTCATTTACAGCACAGATTGCCTGGCAAATCTCTAGAATATTAGTGGAGTAAAACGATAATAAGATTATACTTCTTACATGCTTCACCGTTATATAAAACTGTTTTGAATTAGTAATGCGGTTCAGAATATAAATCATTAGCTAATTTTATATTTCCTTATGAGGAAAAAAAGTTTTAGAGAAGTTCAAAATTAGTGCACTTACCTAATTCTAAACTTAAATTCAATTGATCAATTTCGTTTATGATAGCGATATAGACAGCGATTATACCGATATCTTTTCCGTAGTGAGCAAAGATTAGGATTAAAGTTACAAAGTATTCCTTAGATTTCAAAGATTTTCAAAGAGTTGTATAAGTAATAGTTATTGTTCGAGGAGTAGGTCTGCATTGTGCTTATAGACCTGTGAGGGATTTGTGAACCGAGCGAGCGTAGCATAAAAAAAGAAAGCAAACAATAACGACGGATATACCATCATCATTGCGATACATAACCACAAAACTGAGGTTTAGAAAGTGATGAATAAATTTTCTAACACTTGTTTCACAACTGACCTACAGTGAATGACTATAAAATACATTTGAGGTAAATATAAGAATCTTGTATCAAATGCATGTATGTTTTTAGAAATTGTACTTTTTTAAATTGCTGGAAAATGCTAATAAAATATACTTTAACTTAGAACTTGCTTTGTATACAGGTAAAAGTATATATATATATAGGTTCAATACTTTAAGGTATTTGTCAAACAAGTACAAATGTATTTATACCATTGAAGTTAGTACGACTTTCAACTCTATACTTAAATGATATAAAAACCGTCGAAAAGAAGGCAACCGTTGATTTATTATATTTTTTTTATTTAATTAGTTAAAGGCAATTACAAAGATTTTGGTCTGATCTGTTTTCCTTTTATATATTTATTAGTCATTCGCCGGATGATTACTCAGTTATCGCTACTTTAAAAAAAAAAAGATAGTTGCGGAATAAAAAATAAAGTTTGTTTCACCATCAATTTATATCCTTTGTTATTGTTTGATTTCTTTTGTCTTGATATGGAATTCCAGGTTTAAGTAGGTTTTTAATATATAAATTCCTAGCTTTTATAAAAATCAGCGCATTTTTGATTATTTCATCAGAGACAAATTTCAAGTAAATTCTTCGAATCAAGCAGGAAGATTTGAAAACAAAAATCCCCTGATAAGTATTCGTATGACAATGCATGTTTTTTTCTCCGCACCTCTTTCATTTCTGGTATATTTTTTAAAGACACGTAATTATTGTCTTTCATCGAATTGAAAAATACGAACCAGTTGATATGTATAAAAGGAGCAACGAAGTAGATTCTTGATCAATCTGTCGTCTACATCATGGAAGTCACTAAACTGAAACTCGGCGTTGAGGTCCATGGTATAAAACTGAAAGATGAAGAAAGCTTCACAGACGAATTCATTGAAGAAATCAAGAAGCTAGTTCATGAAGAGCGTATTGTGATTTTCAAAGATCAGGGTGAAATAAGCGGACAGAAGCAAGTGCAGATCAGTAAATGGTTTGGGGATCTTGATGGTACAGTTTTTAAAGGTGATCCACTATTTGCTCACAAGAAGTGCCCACACCCAAGCGTTCACAGGATATCCAACGACCCAGAAGAAGGATGTACGAACGCTGGACGATCCGGATGGCACATTGATGGAATATATGTTGAAGCACCATATAGCTACGCTTTATACCACATGCCGTCCGTGCCGAAAAAAGGCGCCACAGGTATGTATACATAAGATATATGTTCCTGTGAAAAGTGCACGTTACTTTCATGCTTTCTTTTTGTATGTTATACTTTTGCTTCGTGCATCATGCTGGTTATCAAAGGAATTTAAGCGGTGGTTTAGTGGTCAAGGGTTCGGCTGCTCAACTCGAGCCCCACATTGGTCAGCACCACGCTTCTCACGAGTACTGTCTTTTCCGGGAAAGCTGAGTCGAGATTGGTTAAAGCTTGAAGCTTTTATCACAATCAAGCTAAAATGAAAATAACAGTCTCACGAAATAATAAAGTAGACCAATGTATTAAAATGATTTAAAGTTTCCACATGATATTAAACAACTTTAAATGGGATGTTAATCAAAATGTTTGAAATTGTATCATCAGTTAATTTACTGTTTTGTTTCTTTGTTGCTTATTCGAAGATTGTGAATGCTATATTCTATATATTATTACAGAATTTGTTGGCTTCAAGGAGTTGCTAGACAGTATACCAAATGACAAAAGGGAGAGATGGGACAGACTGTGGATGGTCAATGATAAAGGAGATAAACTGGTCCAGCCTCTGGTTTATTTACATCCTGTCACTAGACTGCCGGTGAGTCTCTTACTATGTACCGGTACAGTGATTCAAATTTTAAACATATATATACAGTGAATAGGTCTTTTTCAATGAAAGAAAGGCTTCACTATAACGGAAGACAATAAGGTAGTTTCATGGTAAATTAAAGCATCTTCAATTGGTCTTTTTCAATGTTATAGCTTTGACAGAAAATCCTGATATTTATACGTTAATATAATCGTAAACAGACTCTTAAGAAAGAAAGTACATTTTCGAAAAAAAAAAAATTTAAACACTAAGATTTATCAAGCAACTCAACACATATAATTGTGCTAACTTCCTGTTTTTGTTTCGAAATCTTGTCATCGTTTGAAGTACAATGCACAAGCCAAGGAGGTCACAATAGAATTAAGTCTTGAAAATGAAAGTAATATATTTTCAGAAAAACATAACAACTGAAAAATTAAAAAAAAAATATATTTAATTTTAGAAACAGCATCATATGCAGCATGGGTGTGAAATATCATTGTGATTAATTTTGCAGCATGTGTTCCTTTCTTTCAAAAAACATTTTAGACCTTAAATCATATTTATACAGTTGGAAGACTATAAGATGTTGTAAACCTCTTTTTATTAAAAACACGCTTAAAATGCAAGGACAGGACGTATTTGATATCAGTATAATATGCATACACTATTTTTTACACTTAACACTATTTCCTTAACTTTTAGGTAATGTGTATCCATCTTGGAATGACGGAAGCTTTTATTTGGGACAAAGATACTCCGAATGAGAGAAGAACGGATAAGGAAGAAACTAAGGAGCTAATTGAGGAAATCACAAATGAGATCGAGAAAAACGGGAAGGAATTAGTATACTCACATGAGGTATGATATAATATATCATAATATAATACTATTGTTATTTTTGGGTTTGTTACTCATCCTCCCAAAAATATATAATTGTTTCCCATATATTTTCATGGTTGGTCAGTAACAAACCCAGATATGGATTTGTTTTATCACCCACCTATCTTTAACATAACGAGACATGAAAATCTACCGACGATTTTCAGAAAGTAGTAAAAGGGGCCACCATGTAACCACATGAGATTTTAACCAAAGAAAATGTCAAATGATTAGCAACAAATAATAATTGAAATTTGCCGAAACGGCACTGCGGGTTGTTGGGGCGAAAAGGGATGGAGGAGTGGGGTAAATAAATAAAGCAGTTACTTCCGTCTCTTGTCTTCTGTTGTGCAGATGCCTTCCTTTTAGTAACATAATATACTCCAATTATTGTCAAATAAACACATTTCGCATTATTACTATTTTGTTAATTTTGTCTGTCTTACTTGAATATCATATAAAATATTCCATGTACATAATCCATTTTAGTAATTATGAGATCCACTTTGTAACCATTTGGTTTCAATTAGTGTGAAATCAATATTTTTTTATTTATAAAAATCGTCCGTTTACACACTTCCTTAACTCCATTGCCATGAATAATTTTTGGCGTTGAATGCAATACTAAGATTGTAAAATTAATGTGTTTAAGTAGGACATTTAAATCTTTGAAAGAAAAAATATTTTCATACTGTATTTCTTTAAAACATACAATTTAGTAATGCTGCTTAATTTTCCTAAAGAGAAAGCTGTTTCTATACCCCTGCCCATTTCCTGCCATTATTAAATATAAATTGTAACCAACAGTTTTCGAAAGTGTTTAACATTGATTATTGGTTACTCTTAATGGCTATTTTAGTAACTTGGCTTGATATTATAATTTTATGGACTTTCTTAGTTACGAAGTAAAAGCTATTGACGGTCGTGCGATAGTTCTGCAATAAGTGATAGTTTTGACCAATCCGAATTAATTTATTTATACTTCATTTTATGATAATAATTATGTTTATTACTTGTAATTGACAGTGGGAAGAGGGCGAGTTCATCATCACAGATAACTTGGCTGTAGGTCATTTTGCCAGCGCAGACTCCCAGAGACCGAGGTCAGAGGTTGGACTCCGAGTGCTACATCGTACAACCATCAAAGGCACGACTAAACCGAGCAAAACAGAAAAGATATAGAAAACAGAAACTATTTGTTGATTGGATTATTCCTTCCATAATTGTATTAACAAGTGAAATTAATACAAAATTACAACGCAGTTGCCTTATCAAAAGCCATCACAATATATAAAATTATTTTATACAGTATACTAGTTAGGCATAGGAAAAAGAGATCAATATAATTGCACCTTTACTAATCCTACCAGGTGTTCTGTATTACAAAAGTGCTTCTATTGTGACATTTTGATACAAGCAAAACTGTATTATCTGCAGTATAAAATACTTACTGGTATTTCATTTTATTATCGGCTTGTTAAAAGTTAATTTTTACCATAAGTAAGTTGACAAAATCATAGGAACCAGTGGTTCAGGGGTAAATCAAATACATATTAATAAATCCTAAACGATTTTGTTGTGCAAAAATGTATAATATTGTGTCTTAAACCGTTTTCGTTTTCTACTCTATTGTGTAATTGCAAGGGAAGTAAACTAATAAATATTTCTGCTTTAAAGTACTAGCCCAAGGCAAGTGTTGACATTCTTTGCGGATCACAACTTTGAATTAAATATTAAAATTTCTGTTATTGATATTAGCAAAACTATCATACATTGCACATTTGTGAAATCATTTTTGTTAATTTCAAGGACTTGGAAATCAATTTCTAGACATTATTTTATGTATTTCTATCAATGAAAATGTTAGGGTCTGTCTCTATACTAGTACCATGGCTTACAGATTTTATTACAAACAAAGACAAATATCAAACAGGGAATGCAACGTACCAAAATCGCAGCCTCCCCAAAACGAAACCTACAGCACGCAGACGTGCACACCACAAACATACACACATACACGTGCACACACACAAAGCCAACACACGAGGACAAAACGAACAAAGGAACACACAAACATACACGCGCACACACACAAAGCCTACACAAGAGGACAAAACGAACAAACAAAGGAACACAGTGGGGCACCGCCTTTGAACGGTCAGCGTCAAAAACAAATCTACGAATGAAGTCGGATAATGTTCGCATTTTAAGTGGGAATGCCAACGGTTAATCAGTTAACCGGTTAACCGTTCGAACTTCCGATTATCTATTAGTCAAACCGGTAGCGGGTTAATTGCTTTAATTGAAAATATAAAATTTCATGAAAGGCAGTCTTTTGGAAAATTGTCGCTATTGTGAACAAAGAATTAACTGTAATATACACGTGTCTAAACCTTGCTTGTTTAATATACAGTAATGACAATCTGGTTCTTATAATTTCACCAAAAGAACGTATGTGAATGTGAACTTGAGAGTCAATATAAAACATCTAGGATGTCAGTCTGATTTATGCTGTTGCTTTACTTTATAACTATGGATTAATACCTATTTTTACTAATTGTGTTGAGTTTTAAAGTTACATCTGCACAGTTTAGGTGATATGGTGACCTTTCGGCTTTTAGTGATTAGTTTAAATAAACTTAAATGAATATTGAAGCAGAAAGTTTTTAATTTTAAAGATTTAAATAGGTTTGATACTCTGAAAGCCCCAAATAAATACCATCACCTTTCTCCTTACACATTTCCCTAATTTTATTCTAAATATGCATGTAACTCCAAAGTCATCAAGCCAAGTTCTGTAACAATAAAATGTATTGTAAGGATTTTTTTAACGTGTTTACATTACGTATGTATGCTAGAAGCATTTGAGTGCGCTCCTCAAATAATTATTCACTGATTTAAGGTTGGGGCCTCTGTGGCCGTGTGGTTAATGTCGCCGACTTCAAATCAGTTACCCCTCACCGATGTGGGTTCGACCCTCACTTTGGTCGTAGCGTTCTTCATGTGAGAAAGCAATCAAGCTTGCGGAAGGTCGAAGATTCTACCCAGGTGCCCACCTGTGTTGAAATAATGCACGAAGAGGCATCTGGTCTTTTTGCACCATCTAAGCCGGAAAGTCGCCATATGGCCTATAATTGTGTCAGTGCGACGTAAAACCCAACAAAACAAACAAACTGATTAAGAATACAATACGTCTTACTGTTTTAGGACGCAATGCTTGTTATTTGTTTACGGTATTTTTAACATAAAAAGAAAAATGAAAATATCAGTCTTTCATATTTCTGTTATAAGAAAAATTTCTTCGATGGTTTTAATAAAAAATGATGTATGGTGTATACATCATGGAAAGAGAGACTTTACTAAATTATCTTAATCTTATCTTATCTAATCAACAAGTTTGTCAGAAGTTTTTTTAAATAGCTGTGATATACACTACGTATCGTAAGGATCGAATACTCGAATATGATTTTGATAAAATACGTGCAATAAGTTTTATATTTATCTGTTCTACATAAACATTGTACAATTTGATCGACCAAAACAAGGACTGATTTCATTATCTCAAAGAGTGTCGCGGTTTCATTATTTTATAAAATAACCTACAAAGATCTTTACATGTGTTTCCTCCGAAAGCGTTTTATCTTTAAATACTTTATGTCGCTGTTTTGTATTTTATTGTGGTACAATGATCATGTTTTGTTATCAGACAACGAATGCTATCCTAAGCAGAATTTTATCTATTTGTTATTTCTGGTGGCAATTTTAGTATATGATCATGTTTCATTGAAGTATGACAGTGAGTCACGTGTGTGTCACATGTGTGTCTGTTATTCATACAATATTTACTTACAGTGCGTAAAATAAACGACTGTATGAATATCTTGAATAAATGTTCAACTGTTACAGGGTATAGTTGTTTTATACATGGTTCACTTATAACTATCAAACATTTAAGAACTGATATATCTCATTTACTGATTTGTCGCTGAATAAAGCATTGTTTGGAGTATATGATACATCTCATTTAGTGATTTGTCGCTGAATAAAGCACTATTTGGAGTTCAGACGCGCCCTCGTGAGATAATAATATTCATCTGAACGGCAATCAATCATTTTATTTCGGAGTTGGGATTCTTTTTTAAATCATTGACTCATAAGAATATCATTTATGTAACAATTATCTATGAACGTTTATTAGTCCGTAGATATCATCATATAGTTGATGCACCTGATCTAAGTGTATTAGTTGGCTTCTTTGAACATGCATTTGAATCACATTTTAAAATGTAACAAAAATGGTTGTCATGAAACAGTGTTCGGAATCTTTACAATATACAACAAACTTTGAAAGTACAGTAACAGTAGGCAGTACAATGCTGCAGCTGAATTATTAAAACAATGTAAAACAAAAATATACAATTGTAGCGGGTAATTTGTAGAACTAAAAATAAGTTTGAATTGTTAATAACGGTGTCAACAACATAAATATAACAGATTTAAAAAAAAATTGTATCCATTTTGCATATGTTACTACGGCAAGGATACATTTTAAACTCAGTTTGAAGGACTTACAAAATAAAACAAGAGCTGTCGGATGACAGCAGCGCTAAACTATTCAACAGCCTTGTCAATTGAATGAATGAAAAGTCGAAAAAAGGGGCGTAATTTAGTAAAAAAAAAAAGCACAACAGGGTAATGGAACCTGCATAGTGCTTATCAGCTTATGACAGTGGACAGGTGTGTAAAGTTTCAATCATTTTATTATCCTACGTTATTGATTGCTTTCTGTTGTCTTGAATAGGAATTCCAGATTTGAATAGGATTTTAATACATAAAAACCTAGCTTTTATAAAAAAAAACCCTACGCATTTTGGTTCACGTAGTTTCTACGAATCAAGCAGGAAGATTTGGAAAAAAATCCCCTGATAAATATTCGAAGGCATGTTTCCCCCCTGCACCTCTTTCACTTTTGGTATATTTCTTTTAAAGACACGTAATTATTGTCTTTCATCAAACTGAAAAATACGAACCAGTTGATAGGTATAAAAGGAGCATCGAAGTAGATTTTTGATCAATCTGTCGTCTACATCATGGAAGTCACTAAACTGAAACTCGGCGTTGAGGTCCATGGTTTAAAACTGAAAGATGAAGAAAGCTTCACAGACGAATTCATTGAAGAAATCAAGAAGATATATCATGAAGAGCGTATTGTGATTTTCAAAGATCAGGGTGAAATAAGCGGACAGAAGCAAGTGCAGATCAGTAAATGGTTCGGGGATCTGGATGGTACAGTTTTTAAAGATGATCCACTGTTTGCTCACAAGAAGTGCCCTCCCCCAAGCGTTCACAGGATATCCAAACACCCAGAAGAAGGATGTACGAACGCTGGACGTTCCGGATGGCACATTGATGGAATATATGTTGAAGCACCATATAGCTACGCTTGATATCACATGCCGTCCGTGCCGAAAAAAGGCGCCACAGGGTTGTATACATAAGATACATGTTCCTGTGAAAAGTGCACGTTATTTTCGTGCGTTCTTTTTGTATGTTATACTTTTGCTTCGTGCATCATGCTGGTTATCAAAGGAATTTAAGCGGTAGTTTAGTAGTCAAGGGCTCGGCTGCTCAATTCTGGTGCCGTTGGCTCGAGCCCCACTTTGGTCAGCACCACGCTTCTCACGAGTACTGTCTTTTTCCAGGAAAGCTGAGTCGAGATTGGTTAAAGCTTGAAGCTTTTATCACAATCAAGCTAAAATAGATTAGTGTAAACTAAACATAAAAGAAGTACGCAACCATGTAAATAACAGTCTCACAAAATAATTAAGTAGACCAATGTATTAAAATGATTTAAAGTTTCCACATGATATTAAACAACTTTAAATGTGATGTTAATCTAAATGTTTGAAATTGTATCATTAGCTAACTTACTGTTTTGTTTCTTTGTTGCTTATGCGAAGATTGCGAATGCTATATTCTATATATTATTACAGAATTTGTTGGCTTCAAGGAGTTGCTAGACAGTATACCAAATGACAAAAGGGAGAGATGGGACAGACTGTGGATGGTCAATGATAAAGGAGATAAACTGGTCCAGCCTCTGGTTTATTTACATCCTGTCACTAGACTGCCGGTGAGTATCGTACTATGTCCCTGTACAGTGATTCAAATTTCAACATACCGGTATATACAGTACTAGGTTATTTTCAAAAAAACAATGGCTTCACGATAACGGAAGACAATAAGGTAGTTTAATGGTAAATTAAAGCATCTTTAATTGCTCTCTTTCAATGTTATAGCTTTGACAGAAAAAAACCGATATTTATACGTTAATACAATCGTAAACTGACTCTTAAGACAGAAAGTACATTTTCGAAAACAATTAAGATTAAAACACTAAGATTTATCAAGCAACTCAACACATATAATTGTGCTAACTTCCTGTTTTTGTTTCGAAATCTTGTCATCGTTTGAAGTACATTGCACAAGCCAAGGAGGTCACAATAGAATTAAGTCTTGAAAATGAAAGTAATATATTTTCAAAAAAAAACATAACAATTGAACAATTATGAAAATACTTATTTTTAGAAACAGCATCATCAGCAGCATGGCTGTGAAATACCGTTTTGATTAATTTTGTAACATGTGTTCCTTTCTTTCAAAAAACGTTTTAGACTTTAAATCATATTTATACAGTTGGAAGACTATAAGATGTTGTAAACCTCTTTTTATTAAAAACACGCTTAAAATGCAAGGGCAGGACATATTTGATATAAGTACTAGTATAACATGCATACAATATGTTTTACACTTAACATAGTTTAGATATTGTCCAGTTCCTTAACTTTTAGGTAATGTGTATCCATCTTGGGATGACGGAAGCTTTTATCTGGGACAAAGGTACTCCGAATGAGAGAAGAACGGATAAGGAAGAAACTAAGGAGCTAATTGAGGAAATCACAAATGAGATCGAGAAAAACGGGAAGGAATTAGTATACTCACATGAGGTATGAAATAATATATCATAATATAATAATATTGTTATTTTTTGGTTTGTTACTCATCCTCCCAAATATGTAATTGTTTCCCATATATTTTCATGGTTGGTCAGTAACAAACCCAGATATGGATTTGTTTTATCGTCCACCTGTTTTAACATAACGAAATACGAAAATCTACCGATGACTTTCAGAAAGCAGTAAAAGGGGCTACCATGTAATCACTTGAAATTTTAACCTAAGAAAATGCCAGATGGTTAACAACAAATAATTGAAATTTGCCGAAATGGCACTGACTGTGGGTTGTTTAGGCGGAAAGGGATGGAGGAGGTGGTTAAATAAATAAAGAAGTTACTTTCGTCTCTTGACTTCCGTTGTGCAGATGCCTTCCTTTTAGTAACATAATATACTTCAATTTTTGTCAAATAAACACAGTACGCATTATTATACTATCTTGTTAATATTGTCTGTCGTACTTGAATATCATACAGAGAATTCCATGTAAATAATCCATTTTGGTAAATATGAGATCCACTTTGAAAACATTTAGATTAAATAAGCGTGAAATCAATATATTTTTTTCATTTATAACAATCGTCCGTTAACACACGTCCTTAACTCTATTGTCATACATAATTTTTGGCGTTGAATGCAATACTGAAGATTGTAAGTGTGTTAAAGAAGGACATTTAAATCTTTGAAAGAACAAATATTTTCTTCCTGTATTTTTTTATAATATACAGTTTAGCTATACTGCCTAGTTTTTCAAAGAATCTATCTGTTTCAAAATTCCTGCCCATTTCCTGCAAGTTTTCAGAAGTGTTTAACATTGATTTACTGGTTACTTTTAATGGCTAGTATTTTAGTAACTTGGCTTGGTATTATAATTTTATGGACTTTATTAATTACGAAAGTAGAATCTGTTAATGGTGGTGTGATAGTTTTCGCCGACCAGAATTCATTTATTTATAGTTTATACCCTATTAATAATTATTTTCATTACTTGTATTTGACAGTGGGAAGAGGGCGAGTTCATCATGACAGATAACTTAGCTGTAGGTCACTTTGCCAGCGCAGACTCCCAGAGACCAAGGTCAGAGGTTGGACTACGGGTGCTACACCGTACAACCATCAAAGGAACGTCTAAACCGAGCAAAACAGAAAAGATATAGAAAACAGAAACTGTTAATTGATAGGACAATTTCTTCTATAGTGAAATGAATACAAAATTACTACGCAGTTACGTTGTCGAAAGCTGTCACAACATAAAAATATTTAATACAGTATACTAGTAACATGGCTTAAAATTCTTTAACTGACGTCGGCTTATGCTCGCATGCATTTTAAGTAGGAATGCCAACGGTTAACTGTCCGAACGTCTGATTATCGTTTAGTAGAATTAGTAGCTGTTTAATTGCATTTGTTTCTTTCAAGTAACTAAAATAATTCATGAAAATCTGTCTTTTGGAAAATGGTCGCTACTGTGAACAAAGAATAAACTGTAATATGCATGTGTCACTGCTTGTTTAACCTCTAGCCCGCTGGCGGCAAGTGATTCTGCAGTTGCGATCAGTGTAGACCAAGATCAGCCTGATCATGGTCTGCACTGTTTGCTATTCAGTAATAAAATCTTCAGTGAACACCCATTCAAAAAATAAAAGGTATTGACCAAATTGAAAGATGGACCAGTCCATTTTAGAATTTAGTAGGCTAAGGGTTAATATACAGTAATGACAATCTAGTTCCTATATTTTCGACAAAAGAACTTTGTACGTGAATGTAAACTTGAGAGTCTATATAAAACATCCATGATATCAGTATGATTTATGCTGTTGCCTTACTTTAAATACTACGTATTAGTGGATTGTTGTGTTTTCAAGTCACACTTGCAAAGTTTAGGTGATATGCCCGCGTGTTCACTAAACATTTTTTTCAGTCTCAGCTGAGTTTGAGTTTAAAACTTTTATTTCTATTTTACTAAAACTTCAAGCTTAAATTCTAAATGAGACTGACCATTAATACTGAAAAATCACTTTAAAATAGTTATTAACTTAAAATTTAGTCTTAAACATGCTATTTAGATGTAAATAAGAAATAAAATTTCATTATCAATCTTAGCTGAGACTGAAAATGTTTCGTTTTACACGGGGCCAGGTGACCTTCCAGCTTTTAGGGATTAGTTTAAATAAACTTAAAGGAATATTGACGCAGACAATTTTTAATTTTAAAGATATTAATAAGTCTGATACTCTGAAAGCTCCGTATAAATACCATGACCTTTCTTTTTAGACATTTCCCTAATTTTATTCTAAATATGCATGTATCTCCAAAGTCATCAAGGCAAGTTCTGTAACAATGAAATGTATTGTAAATACTTTTTTTTTAACGTATTTGCATTACGAATGCATGCTTGAAACATTTGAGTGCCCTTCTCAAACAATTATTCACTGATTTAAGGTTGGGGCCTCCGTGGCCAAGTGGTTAATGTCGCTGACTTCAAATCACTCACCCCTCAAGAATGTGGGTTCGAGACTCACTTGGGGGCGTAGCCTTCTTCATGTGAGAAAGCCATCTAGCTTACGGAAGGTCGAGAGTAGTACCCAGGTGTCCGCCCGTGATGAAATAATGCAAGAAGGGGTACCTGGGATCTTTTTCTACCATCAAAGCCGGACAGACGCATATGACCTATAAATGTGTCGGTGCGACGTCAACCTTAACAAAACAAACAAACTGATTTAAGGTTACAATATGTCTTACTGTTTTAATAAGCAATGCTTGTTATTTGTTTACGGTGTTTTAAATATAAAAATATAAATAACAGTCTTTTATATTTCTATTATAAGAAAACTTTCTTTGATGATTTTAGTCAATAATATCTTATCAACAGGTTGGTCAGAAGTTTTATTAAATAGTTGTAATATACACTACTTATCGTAAAGATCGATTACTCTCGAAATACGTGCAATAAGGTGTTTTATATTTACATGTTCTACATAAACATTGTACAATTTCAGACTGACTTCATTCCCTCAAAGAGTGCAAAGAGTGTCGTGGTTTCATTGTTTTACAAAATAAGTTACAAGGATCTTCAAAAGCGTTTTATCTTTAAATGCTTTATATCTATTTGCTTTGTTCAAGGTACAAAAGTTTTGTTATCAGACAATAAATGCTACCTTATCTGTTTGTTATTTCAATGCGATACATTTCGGATGGTAACCTAAATATATGATCATGTTTCATTGAAGCATGACAGTGCGTCACGTGTATGTCTATACATCTTGAATAAATGTTCAAATGTTACAGGGTATAGTTGTTTTATACATGATTCACTTATAACCATCAAACATTTAAGAAATGATATATCTCATTTAGTGATTTGTCGCTGAATAAATCATTGTTTAGATTTCAGACGCGAAGGAATTATGTCATGAGGGCGCAACCCGAGTGATATAATAATACGCATCTGAACGACAAACAATGATTTTATATAGGAGCAAATCACTATATGAGATATATTATTTCGATTCTTACACCATTTCAAAGATTTTAAAGTACATCCTTGACGACATTCATTACATATTTGCCCGTTTTCAATTGGTTTCTTTTTCAGCGCACCGCTATACCGTTTGATGCTATGACGTAATAATTATGACGTCAGAAAAACGAATTGTTGTATAATAATTCACTGTTTTCAGTCTTTGTTTAATAGGAAAATGATTCGGATCGTGTCAGAATAAATAATAACAAATGATAAGATAACATATGAAAGTAATGAATGTGGCAGTCAAATTATAGGGTCGGCACGAACATCTAGTAATGCGTCATATCAACACACGATTCTAACTTTTAGTTATGCGTCGTACAGCACACGCTTCTAACATTTGTTAATGCGTACAGCACACGATTCTAACCTCTAGTAATGCGTTCTATCAACACACGCTTCTATCATCTAGTAATGCGTCCTATCAACACTTGCTTCTAACATCTATTCTAACACGATCCGATTCATTTTCCTATTAAACAAAGAAGGCTGAAAACTGTGAATTATTATACAACAATTCACTGTTCTGACGTCCCAGTCATTACGTCATGGTGTTTAACGACATAGCGGTGCGCTGGAAAATAAACCGACTAAAAACGGGCAAATATTTAATGAATGCTGTTAAGGATGTACTTTAAAGTCGCTGGTAACGTGTTAGAATCGAAATGATATATCTCATTTAGTGATTTGCTCTTGAATAAAACCATTGTTTGTCGTTCAGCTGCGCCCTCATGATATAATTCCTTCGCATCTGAACTCCAAACAATAATTTATTCAGCATTATTAAGTAATGCGTCCTATCAACACACGCTTCTAACATGTTGCAATGCGTCCTATCAACAGATGTTCCTAACATATAGAAATGCGTCCTATCAACAAACGCTTCTAACATGTAGTAATGCATCCTATCAACAAATGTTTCTAACATCTAGAAATGCGTCCTATCAACACAAGATTCTGACAGTCCGAACATGCAGGTCTTCCTGTAAACAATTCATTATTCTTATATTACTAGCAATGCTTAAAACATCACACTAACATTATGTTTACGTCACGTCAGCGTGACATGAGTGCATCTAAAAATAGCGTTTCCAAATTTGATCAAACATTTTACTTAATAGCATATTTGAAACGAAATGTCACATGGCACCATTGTAAGAATAATACACGTTTTTTGTGTGTGTATTAACGTCTTTAGAAGCCCGCGAGATTGTTTGTGACCGAGTCTCCCAAGGACTTCTGCAGACGTTGATACACAAAACAAACGTGTATTGTCGCTATTCATGCATTAAAAATATTGCACGACGACTGTATTATTTTCATATGTGATTCCGGTACATTTTTATTTACCATTCTGTTGTTCTTGGAAAGGTAAACATGTTTTAAATATCCGTATCCAGGGCCCAGAAATAAACAACACTATCAAAAGCACATCCTGAAGGTTTTTAAACGATTTTGTTTAATCTCTCGTTATTACAAACATAAAATTACCAATAACTGTTCATATCAGTTCACAATTTGGTGCAGTCGAGCACAGTTTCAAGAATAATAACTTTACATTCTAGTTATATTGAGTACGGACACAGTTTGAGTACGGATGAGTACGAACGTAGTGTCAAGCTTCCAAGCTGTTTATATAAATTCTTCGAGAAATGAGATAAAAACATACCGACTGATACTTACCAAAATCATTAATATGATTCCTAAAAACAAAGAATCGCACAGGTTACACGCGATTCTTTAACATTCACAGTTGTCTACAAAATCTGAATCGACGCCGAGTTCTAAAAGAAGAGTAAACAAGGGAAGAAACGAGTACGAACATTGTTGGTGGCAGCGCATTTGGCGTTAGTTACTGATACTGTAACAGCAAAACATTCTATGGTTTAGATTGCATCTTTTATGCATCAAGAAGAGGTTTTTATGAAAGAAACAAGACGCAGATACCAGATGTCAATCTGCGCAGAAATACATATACGTCCCTGGGAAAGCATTTCAAAAATAAAAATCGGGTATTAACAGCACGTTAATTGCCTTGTTTGCATACGTTAATGTTAACATATGGGCGGATCCAGTATAAAAGTAGTTTTTATGCAAGAATACCCTTATTAATTTACAGATCAGAATGGAACATACATTTTATTTTTCAATAAAGCATATACAGCCGACATCTTCATATACTACAATATATGCATGAATACGAAAACATGGTAATACCTAGTATACTGAACATATACCAGTAAATTCACACACACACTGAGTTGGTTATTCGCTTTGCAGAATAATTCACCATCTCAGTTTGGGCCCTAATTGATCTCTTCCGCAGGACGAATTACAATTTCCTGTTTCAAGGCAGCGTGACGACCTACCATATGGCCGTACATGCGCTAAGGTACATATTTGATGTACATTTTACAATAAAAACATACTAAATGGAAATATTTTTTAGCAAAACCGTGTTTAAACACTATTTATATACTCTGGCGGTTATAGTTCTTACGAAATAATTTCATTCGGGCTTCTCCCTGATGAAATTATTACGCCCGGCCTATAACCGGCATCATATATAAACAGGGCTAAAACACGATTTTGCTATAACCTATTTCTTGAATTGAAATATATATTTATTATATTAACATTGTACCAGATTTATAAAGCGCCTTTTTCATGATAAACACATTCAAAGGCGCTTATTTTGGTTTAAAATGTATTTATTTATTTTAGGAAGGTTGTGAAACAAATTCTAACACTTCTCTTAATCCACTTGATTAATTTACCTGATGACTTATAAATAGCACATTCTCTAATCAGCCCCTGTGTCTATTTTTAGAATGACCTGATAAAACCCAGGTTTATGGTTTTAGAATTCGGACAAACATTCAGAGAGATGTGTGTTATTTATATAGACTCAATGAATGTTATGTGATGGTTGAATATTGTTTTACGCATTATTTTTTTCTGTTTAAGAACTTAAATGGATTCAGACATGTCCTAGAACTCTGTTGACTGAATTACAGAAACATCTACTTTACCTGATGTTATTATAACATGCAGTAAACTGTTTTCACACCAAATTAGATTACTAGTGTATCTTATTCGTGTTGAAATTTAATTAGATTGACTATACTGAGAGCTATGATATTAGTTTAGTTATAACAAATAATAATTCAGGAAAACTTAATGAATAAAAAATAACATTAAAAATTGGTTTTAACTAAGATTATCATAAAATCAAATGACATATTGTTCTGTATTATCATTGGTGATGTAAACAACAGATGACACCGTTAGGAAACTAAGCCATCTGTTATTGAAGCCTTAGATTGAAATCTATATCAATAAAAAAAAAAATATTAATATGAAAGTTACATAATGTGATCTGTCAGTATAAAACAATTTTCCCTTTTTTTGAGAACCAGAGTGGGGAGATCATGAACAACTGTCTTAACTTTGTACGAAATTTTTTTTTGTTTAAACTAAAACATATTCAGTATTTTAGCCAACTCAGTGTGACCAATCCAGATGTTGCGAGTTTGATCTCGGGGACACTTTGACTAGAGAGAGTAAATCAGAAATAATTTGTTCTGGATCCAAATTTTGTGGGGAATTTGTATGACAGTTTACATTACTTCAGAGACGCATGATACATAGCCTAAATAGGACTAAAACGATAATAATGCTGCAACAAACAATAAAGAAAAGAAAACAAGTAGAATCTGTCAGAACAAATGTTACAAATTTATTTATATGCAACAAAAATTAAAAACAATATATTTTTCTGCATTTTTTTACTATCATTCAAGATTATATAAATAATTATTATGTGTAAAAGTTTCTAAATTCGAATTTAATTTTCCGTCTTAAACAAAAGCACAGATTGTTACAAAATACAATTAACAAATATCATCTAATAACATCGTGGAAAATAATAGTTTAAAAGTTTGTCCAGCACCTTTACTAGGTACATTAATTAAGTAGCTTAAAATGGGCTATAAAATTACAACCCATTATTTTTTAAATTAGAACTATCGTATATAGATCTATATAAATCATGCAGATGTTCTTATTTTAACTGCCCATTTCGCCAATTGTTAAGACATTTTTTAAGCATTATTTTTACTAAGAATAAGTCTCATAAATATTTATACATGATCAATTATTACATGTATATTCAATTCATGATTATATTAAAAGATATGAATAAAATGCACCAAATATTCAACCATTTCAGTTAATATGCATTTTATTGCCTTAAATATAAACAAATTTTGCAACACTGGCCGGGTACATCATTTACTGTGAGATAAGAATGTGCAAATGCAATCCTTACACTAATTAACTCTATGTGTTATAGAATTCTACTGTCCTAAAATCTCTCTGCCATGAGTGTTTGTTACTAATAATAGGGATGACCGCATTGAGTCTGACGTAGTGATACCTGTAATCTGAAAATGTGCTATTGGTTATTTTTCATATATTGATATTAGTAATAATTAACCTGCTTGGACTTAATTTTTGATAATTTCAATATCATTAAAAGAGATTTATATAGCACCATTTTCATGATAAACACGTTTAAAGGCGTTTTTCATTTTGATATTGAGCCGTTCGAAGAGAAAATCAACACAGTGGGTTTGCGACCAGCATGGATCCAGACCAGACTGCGCATCCGCGCAGTCTGGTCATGATCCACGCTGTTTGCTAACAGTTTCTCTAATTCCAATAGGCTTTGAAAGCGACCACCATGGATCCTGACCAGACTGCGCAGGCTGGTCTGGATCCATGCTGGTCGCAAACCCACTATGTTGGTTTTCTCATGGCGTGGCTCATATGAACTATAACCTAAACTGATGTTTCAAAATTAGTAACAAGCAACAAATACTGTTTACTTTAACAATGTTTTAATGCATTCAAATCTTCTTTGAAATTCTTAAATACATATTATTGGAAGAAAAGTTGAACTATTGTAAAGTGCAACGTTGCCCGAGATCGATATTAAGATGCATAAATTACTGCACTGGTGTATAACAGTAGTTTGGTTTGTGAGACCATTGTAAATATATTGTAAATATATATAGAAAGCTATATTTTCCGTTTTGTGACAGCTGTTCTAAGATATTCTTTAACGTTTTTATAAAATTATTGAGTAATATTTTATTTTTTTAATAGATCAAAATTTTAATGTATTTTCTCTGGTTAGGGGAAACGTAAACGAATCAGTTAAGAGTTGTCACTCCTTAATATAATTTACGTATTGAATTTCATCGGTAAGTTATTCAAATACAGTGGGATTTACAATAGTAAAAAATAAAATGTAGATACCTGAAATTAAAGACTATTCCACAGTCAATAATATAAGTGCATAAATTTAACCGGTTTAAGAGGAAGCGACTTATTACATTTATCACATTAATGACCTGCTTGTACGTATAAAGAATCAGGAACTTTGATAGAAATCTTATTTTCAAAGAATGTTTTATTACTAAACTAAATCAGGCGTCATTGTAGAAGTCTATTGCAATGTTTTCACTGGACAGTTCTCACAGCCAATCAGAAATGTTTCCATTTTCAAACTATATCATTTTAGAATATTGCCCGCGGAACTGACCTGTTTAATTCCACGAATAAGTACCATCCTTCCGCATTTTAAAGTGTTTCAAATTTAGACTGATAACAAAAAAAAAAGAAGAAATTTTTGTTTTAGGTTTTAAACAACATATACCTTGGTTTATCACATGTAGTATATCAAACTATTCATAATAAGTAGAAGAAACTTTCAAGACAGGTTATATTTTATTGAACAACACATTTTGTCCTATATCACATGTATTTTGACTGTTCATGTTTATTTTGTAGAAGATATCAAGCTTCGTTTTCAAAAGTATTTCGTCATTACTTTTATAATTACCCTGCTCTTAGTTGTGTTGATAAGAGTAAATTATGATCAGGTTCTCTTTCATACCCTTTTATTGTCGGGAGTTATGATATAGAAGTGTACATGTAATAGGTGTTAATCTACTTCTCAGTTAAATGTTTGGAAGCTACCGGCATGTGTTATGCTTTACAACAATTGTGCTGTTTGTATTGACTATAAATTGTATGTTTGCAATTTTATGTCGAATAAAGAATATGTTATGCTATGTTTTATAATTATTGTGTGTCTAACATATTTCCCCAGGTACTCCGGGAGTTGAAAGTGTTACAAACAATTTACACTTTATAAAAAAAAGAGTAAAAATGTTGCAACCTGAAACTGAAAGCAGAGCTGTTAGAATTACCAAAAATTGCAATATTTCAAAAACTATAATTATCAGTTAAACGATTTTCATTTCCTGGAGTACCTAAGTAAAAATATTAGACACACAACAGAAACATACTTAGAGAAAAAATATGTTGTTTGAAAAAGAAGTCTGATATTTTCTACAAAATATAATGTGGAAAATCTGAGTACATGTGTAAGATAAAATACTTTTTTTTGGTTGGGTTTAATGTCGCACCGACACATTTTAGGACATATGGCGACTTTTCAGCTTTGATGGTGGAGAAAGACCTCCGTGCATTATTTCATCACGAGCGGGCACCTGGGTAGAACCACCGACCTTCCGTAAGGACGGTTTCCTCACATGAAGAATTCAACGCCCCGAGTGAGGCTCGAACCAACATCGACGAGGGGCTAGTGATTTGAAGTCAGCGACCTTAATCACTCGGCAACGGAGGCCCCCTGTAAGACAAAATACATGTTACCGAACAAGGTGACCTTTACAGAAAGTATTTTAACCCATCTGAACAATTCTGTATAAAGATATATATATATATAATATATATATTACGGGTCTGTCAGGTATGATTTCCAAAATTAAAATTTACCCGAGGGGTGATCTCAAAGGTGTTAACATGATCCCTTTAACTAGTTTCTATATTAGAAGACATTGAAAATAGAATTACTCTCCGTCAGAAAAATCCCTTATAAACACTAATTTCGTATTGAATATTCAAGTCGAATTGGACTATAACGTCTATAAGGGACTAGGAACCTATTCCAGTTTACACTGTCTCATGGTATCATTTGCATAACAGATTTGCAACGTGTTTAATTTTAAGGTAATAAGGGACAAGAAGCACTGAGTTCTAATATTGAACAAAGCGTATTAAATCCTGATACTACTGATACAACTTTTACAGTTTATAAACGATGTGAAGGATGTAGCAGAACAGTATCTTTGTATGTTCATGAACGAATGCAGAAATAGACGGACTGTAAAAGATTGGAGGGTGAGGGTAGACTTCCCGGAAGCACAGAGTACAGCATACACAACCAGAACCAGCCAGACATTGCAAAGTAAGCCCACTACAAACAGAAACTTCTTAGGACTAGGGAGCGTAAGGGGTGTTTCACTTTCCATTACCTATTATGAACAGAAGCCTGTTATAATTTTGCTTGGTTGTATTCTGTGCTTCCAAAGGATCTCCTGATATATTTTATCATATTTTACATATGATAATACTAAAATTTTCATTTAGGGATAGCAAGTTGTTGAAAGTTAGTATCTAAATTCATTTTTTACTTCCATCCATATGTGTGATTCACATTACTGTATACTTACTATTACTTAAGTTTTTCAGTTCTCCAATAATACTGCTTGGTATTTGCTAGAAAACTGGTTAGATTTGCTCAATTTCTAAAATACCTGAACCGGGCTATGATATTGTATAGGGCGTTTCTTGCCCGACCAAGCCAGCATCACTTTTATATGTTGATCACTGTGTATAAAGGAGATCAGTAGCCAAACAAAATTGCATAAAAATAAAGATATAACAGGCTAGCGGAGTTTTCAAGCCACGCGGGAGTCTATTTGAGAAAAGCAAAATAATGCACATGGTACAAGTACTAATAAAACAATTTAAAGACATCTGCAGATGTGCTCGTGGAATCCTCTTTGATACACTAGAGTCCAATTCGATGAAAAGCGGCTTATGACCCGCAGTTAAAATAATGCACTAGACATAAACAGGAAAGCAGCAATTAACACACTAGACTTAAGAGAAGAGAGAAGCCAGAAGGAAAGTTTTTTTCTTCTTTTGAATCAACAAGTGTAAAGTAAAGTTAACTTCTCTTACCATTTGTCTGTAAAATGTCATAACATTCTCAAGTGCAGTCAGTTATCCTGATATATGCTTTTTATACCCCTTAGAAGACAGGTTGATCTATAGTATTCATTTCTTTAAAATGTGATAACATGTAACTACTAAAAATGTGTTCGTAAACAGAAAAGCATCTAAATCAATGCTTTGATATTCAGGACTGGTCTATTAAGTGTGATGTTCAATTGTTTCGCCCCTTCATTCTGCAGACTGGTAACGGCGATAGGGTGATAAGAAGATGCGAAGACGCGAAGTTAATATCGCATTTCGCGTCGTATTTTTGCACCGTAGTATCGCAATATCGCTCCTCGAAAATACGATATTACAATGCTGAAGTGGGAATTTAACATCGAACTATCTTACTTTCGTAACTCCGCCTTAAAGTCCAGGGAACGAAAGTGCGATAATACGTTTCCAAAACGCGATGAGAAAGTGCGATGTTATATTCGCATTGTGATTTTACGTTTACGCAACTTTGTATCGCCAATATTGCCACTCGACCTAACTTTCAAAGGTCGTTATTATGATATTTCGACGTGAATATGTAATATTAACATCGCACTATCGTACTTCTGTAAGATCGCCCATAGGTCGATAGAGCGACAATACGACAAACCTTAATGCAAAAATGCGATATTACGTAAATTTATGTTCTCTTATGAAATAAATTGTTTTAATTTTGGTGGGTATCGTCTTGTCTAACATAACGCCTCACTGCTAATCCGCACCTGTATTTGTATTTATAGTCGTATCAGTTCAAATACTAGTCTGACAAGTTTTAATCCCACGGGATTTTCATGGGCAAATTTAGTGCAGTGGCAAGTACATTCTTTATCGGAAATCCGTAGAGGACAGATCGTTTACAAAAATTTAAAGAAGATTACGACGGAAAACTGCAGCGCTACTGTTTTGAGAATTCACAATTGAGATGAGTATACATTATATATTTTCTTTAGATGTCTGCGCTTATAATTTTGATTGCTGAACTTTCTGTTTATACGGCATTTGAATATGTCCTCTGGAAAGTATTGGAGACACGTGTTCATCGTACAATCCGCAAGATATTGGTTATTTGGTTTTATTCAATCACTGACTGAATCAGTCTGAAGTGAATTTTAGTTATAAAAAAAAAAAAAAAAAAAAAATTAACAGACATATTGAGCTGACAAACACTCACAGGTAAAACATGGGTGTGGTCGAGCGTTTTTTTTTTTTGTTTGCATGTACATGCGCAAAAATGCAGTACGTTAGTTCCTGTAAATTATTCTCGGTCATTATTATTTATGGACTTTAATCATATGTACAATATACATGTACTGGTTTCACCTGAGGTGTATTGAGGTTTATGCATTTCTAACGTACATTGTTGCGGAAATATTTTGTAACATGATTTAGTATCGCTGGGATTAATCAAAGAATTTTGCTTTGTAGCCTAATATAATTTAAAAAAAAAAAAAAAAAAAAAAAAAAAAAACAATTACAAACTATTATGTCATTAAATCAAATAGAAATATACATTTGGTTGTTTTTTACCAATTGTCAAAATTATACTTTAAGGTTCATGTAAAGTGTTTGAGACTGCCCCTCGAGTAAATTTTTGTTTCATGTTTTGAGATCTCATAGGCCTTTGTTTTGCATACATTGTATACCAAACCGTTCAGAAGGAGTAGACATGTCATTCAAGAGAGGTTGTTTTGCTCGGTACAATAATATTTCTTTTTTATGACATGTACTTTGCTTGTCCACATTCGGTTTTGTAAAAAATATCAAACTTCTTTTTCAAAAATATTTTGACATTAGGTATTTACTTATTGTGTGCCTAACATATTTCTCCAGGTACTCCCAGAGTTAAAATTGCTACAATACCTCTACATTTCAAAAATTTGCCAAAATTGCAAAACGAAAGTGAAAGTAGAGCTGTCAAAATGACAAAATACTCCTATATTTCAGAAAATATGTAAGTTAACTGTATTCCAATACTGGGAGTACCTAGATAAATATGTTACAGACACAAACAAAACGTATTTAAAGAAAAAATACTTTTGAAAAAAAAGTTTGATATTTTCTACAAAATAGAACCGTGACGGTCGAAGTACCTGCAATTTTAGACAAAATACTTATTCTCAAAGAAGCTTACCTTTGTGTCCCTACTTCCTCTAAACAATTCAGTGTATTTATAATAAATAGAAACGGTCTTCGAAGAATAAATTTCCAAAATCAAAATTCACCTGAGGGGTGGTGTCCAAACACTTTACATGAACCTTAAATATCTTGCTTCAAATGATAAAAAGCATGCTGCATAGTCTAGTTACAGCTTAACAGATCCGATGAGAAAGGAGCGACATACAATTAATTGGTTCCATGCCGTTTTCAACAGTATTTCAGTCAGATGGTTGGAGTGTTCGTAGAGACTGCACATAGGAAAATTGGTATGTAATAAGGTAATGTAAGCTTACGCTTTTTACGCGTCCAGGAACGATATTGGCTATATTAACTTGATTAGCTATACTGGCAAGAGAGCGTTCCAGTTGGGTTCGTACCATGGCATGAAACATTAACAGCTGACAAGAAAGATACGTGTATATTGGATGTTTTCATAATGTAACATATTGGTTAGCTGCTGTTTGTTAGATATCGAAAGAAATGTAAGATATATTTTCATTTTTTACATCAGCAGGGTAACCTAGATCTCAACTGTTGTAATGTATAACAGTAAATGGTAAGTGATGCTTATGAAAATTAATAACATCTGTCACAATTCTAAGTCGTAGAAATATTTCTTAAAGCACGAAAGCGTCATGTTTAAATCAAATACTTCACGGATTTATAGATATATTATTAATTCATTGTAATGAAATTACAAAGCTCTTTCAGAACTGTTAAACAATATAATGCGGACATGTTCGAAGTAAGGTAAGATGTGCTTTTCATACTTAAGTCTGGTTACTGTTTCTGAGAGTATTTTACATAAGAATAAAATCCAGCAAAACAACGAAACTTATGGAGAACGGTGCTATAGAAATAAAAACACAAACATTCTGAGCTAAATGGAATAAGCCACACTATACTTGGGAGTGCCACGAGTGATTTCCCTTGAACCAAGTTAATCGAACCGAATCTGCTCATACTTTGCATGGTTCCGTTCTGCAAAAGATTATCATATACAAGGACTTATATAAATTAATACAGATTGTTGTTATATTTTGAACAATATTCAGCTTTAAATGTATTTCTTAATGACTAAAATATGGATTTGGGTTATCAATTTTGTTACACGCTAATGAAATGCATACACATTATTTTTAGACGCAGTTCTAGCCTGTACGCTTTGATGCGAATAATCCATTACGTCAGCAACTGTAACACCAGCATTAACACGGTCAATCTCTGGTATAAGGGGCTGCAGAAAACTAATGTCGTCAACCGGCTATTCTCCCAATATCTTTAAACAGTTTAGCTATAGGAGCGGCGTGGCATGGTCGGGATCGGCAGCTATTGGGGCACCTTGTGTTGAAAGGTAACTGCTGTACCTTGTTAATTTTATTAGATCCGATTTATCTAGGTCCGTTGCATGCATTACTTAACTGCCTGCATGTAATAGAATAAGTAATTAAAATGCATTGATATAGAAAACGAAATAATCAAGAAATATCGAAAATAGGTGTAAAACAGAATTGAATCAATTATGAGAATAATGTTAATGATAATAATAATAATTATAATAACAATAATGATATGAATAATAATTTCAATAATATGAATGCAAAGAAGGCGTCACAGGAAACTGTTCAAGCATATTCTGTTTATGACGTAACAAGTCAGTGGCAGTAGGTCTCTTCTAATTGAAAATCTTATGGCTATTGGTTTCCTAATCGTCCGCCCGACCGTCCGTTCGCCTGATGTCCGTTCAAAATAAATAGATAATACATTTTGACTGAAACCTCAGCAAAAGGTTTCATGATGACCCTGGCTTATAGTAATCGAACTATTGGATAATATGTACATGTACCTGACTGACATTGTAGCATTTAAAGATATACAATATGTAAAATATGCAGCGAGTTTCATAGATTTTGATACATCTTAAAAATTAAGGTACATAGCAAAAGGCAATTTCTAGCTCTAGACTTTAACTGTTTTTCAATGACCTGCTGTACCTATTGAGTAAACGTGTATTCACTGCATACCTCGTTTTGGCGAATTTTATTTTCATAAAATGTTGAGTGGCCCTCAATACACGTAATGTGCATTTCGGTATGGCATATTGTAAATCTTATTAGTACTAAAATCTAAAATGCATTACATTCGTTGAAATCTATAGTTATCATCTTATATCATAGTGATCGGTGAGAGCATCTTTGCCTCGTTTCTCATTAGTGAGAAGTACTAGAACCTACAATTTCCTATTAGGTCTTTGGTATGTTCTGCGCTTATTTTCATAGTTTTCTGCACCTTCGCGCTGCTATGTTGCTTCCAGGCATTTAGCTGGAGCTTTGTCTTTCATATTTTCTCATCATTTTCATATATACCATGCTATATATTTACAATATGCCATAATTTTCATTTGAAAATTTATAATAAAGTCTCGGCCTTATCCCACATAATTTTGTTTTGTTTTTGCTATATTACTTGGTACATTCACTTTTGTCTTAGAACCGATGAACTCCCTTATGCAGTCGGACCCGTACTGTAGACAGCCTCCAAAAAATATAACCTGCTTACTATGGTCACACGTCACCTGTCTTGAGAAAATATGTTTTCACAAATACCGACATTTTTCAGTCCCCAAGGGAGGTTCTGCAGCCGGGTTTGACTGTATATATATATATATATATATATATAAATACCCTAGCACCCACCAATAAATTAACATCGCACTTATATATAGGGCTAAAGGGCGAAACAACAATGCCTTCAAGCTAACACCATAGTTAATAAGTTCATTAAAAGTTTGGAGTTCTGTTTACATTTCAGTTGATAGAAATTGTTCAAACCCAAGTTGGCGCAATATTCGTAACAGCTGAGGTCGTTAGTAGCTGGGATGTTATTGATCGGCCGCCTAATAAATTTAAATATTTTAAAAGATTTCCCGTAAACGAAACGTTTGATGAGGTCAAAATCAATTTGGCATGGTCTTATACGCCACCTTAAGTTACAGTGTACCATGGTATCAGTAATTATAACACTGGGGGTGTGGTTATAGGGACTAATTTGTCTGCAGGGTAACAAAACAGTAACAATTGATTGTCTCTAAAACAAATCTTGAAAATGACTGATGTCAACATTTATTTCTATAACGGACCAAGCAATATTTTTTAGTTTAAAACTTGTATGGTAATATTTTCTAGATAATGAAGGGTTTAAAAGTATGCTGCTATCTTTAAAATTTGGGCAATGAAGCCGTAACGACCTTCGGTAATTTCCGTGTAATTATGTATTTCAGCAGTAAACACCAATGAATTCCAAAGTCGTATATGGAGTATACGTATTTTGTCGATTGTCATTGTTCAGTAACCGTATACTACATGATACTGGTCCAGACACAAAATAATGTAACAATTAATGTAGAATATGTCTACGGTTGATAAGCATTTGACAGAATAATTTTAGTCATTACATATGAAAAAAATATAATGAGTACGTTTTATCGTAAAATTGATATAATAACACTAAATTATGACAATTATTTATTCATATTAGGCGTATGTTTATTATTACTAATATATATGCTAATACAGTACAGATTCCGAGCACTTCTAAGTGAGAGTCACAGTCCTAAAACATCGGTAAGTTATTTGCAATTTTATTTTTATTTCTTATTTTATTTTCATCTAAACACTTAAACATTTGCGAAGCATGTTCAAATTTTCAACGCATCAAAAAAATTCAAGTAATATTTTATCATCGTGAATTCAAAAAACCTAGAGTTTGATGATCTGAAATAAGTACTTTGCATCAGGTTTAAAATAGTACATACTTTGCATGTATAGATAAACACTGTTTAACGAATGCTGCAAAATATGTAATTGTTTAGCAGTAAAGAATGCAAACATTGTCATTTCAGGTAGCTATCATTCGTTGAGAACATAATCACGGAAATGGACATCAAAGCATATTTTCTTCAAAGTTGTATGCTACTGTCGTGTGTTTTGTCAATGACACAAGCATGCATGTGTAGACCAAACCTCAAAGCTGAAGCCTGTAAATCAGATTTCGGTAAGTGTGCAAAATTTTCAATAAATGTTTTTATCAAAAATAAAAAAAAAAAATCCCGTAGGGCATATTGCTATTTGATTAAAGTTTAGACTGCATTTCAGCGCTATTTGTTTTAGAAAGGGTTCGTCTCCTAATTGACTTTTCGTTTTCTGAAACCAATGTCATTTTAATAAAAAAAATCAAACAAGCCAACAAACTGAACAACGATTGTGATAGACATTTTGAAAGAAGTTTATGACGTGTAGATTTCAATTTAGTAATAGAAATAACTATATACAGTTAGCAGAGATGTATGTCAAACGTTTAAACCCATTAATTACGAAAATGGTGAGATTGTTGATTAATTAAGATCTACATTCATGAAGCAATGATTCAAATGGTAACTTTTATGTATTTTGTATGATGAAATAACTCAGTTATTTTGCTCTTTTGAATATAATGCCCACAACTTGTCCACTATGGCATGTCAAACGTTGCTAAATTATATATGTATGTTATTATTATTGTATGTTTGTTATATGTAAGGCATAGGAACATTGAGAGGCATAATAGACTGTGTGAACTGTGTGATAAACTAACCATTGAAGACGAGTTTCATTTTGTGTTGGAGTGTGATGCCTTTAAAGACTTGCGTATTAGCTACATACCTCGCTATTATAGACAGAGGCCAAGTATGTTCAAATTCGTGGATTTAATGAAAACGGACAATAAACGTTTACTCCATAACATTGCTCTATACTTATTAAAAGCTTTTCAAAAGAGAAATGACTTACTGAATCGTGAATGAAATAGACACTCTCGTTAAATATTGCTATTATTGTGTTTATTTGTAAAGGTTATTTCATACTTGTACTATTTGTTACCATGCATTGCTAGTATTTACCATTGTTTATGTCTATATGCTGTATTATGCATTCGACTAATAAATTCTCTGTTCTGTTCTGTTCTGTTCTGTTATTGTTTTTCAATGTCGTGACATTTATATTCTAAAGTTTGTAATTGTTGTTGTGTATGTCGTTACTCTTATTATATGTTCGATATTCTTATGTTATTGTTACTCGATATTTCGTTAATGTTATTGTATCTTTGAGTTTGTTATTCAATAAGAATATCGAATAACGACATATACAGTAACAATGGTAAGAAGACACGACATTGACTAACAATATCAAAGGTAAAATAACAGTAAAGAAATATAGAATAACAATGATGATTTTTACCATACGAATGTCGAACATACAATAAGAATAACGACATATATAATAACAAATTCAAATTCAAAAAAATATATAATAACAATGGTAAGACTAAGAATATGAATGACACGGCATTGAATAACAATATCAAAGTTACAATAATAATAACGAAATATAGAATAACAATAATACTTTTACCATAAGAATATCGAAGACGACATACACATTATCAATAACAACATTTAAGGTTTAGGAGTATATCACCAAAACACAGAAATATTTTATAAACGAACAACATCGTTACCAATATTTTACCTGACCATTACATGTTCTGCCGTACTGTCCCGTACTGAAAATATTCTGAAAAAGTTGTCCCCCTTTGAAAATGAATGCCATTTGTAAAGAAATAAAAATAAACAATTGCTGAAAACTGTGTTCAACCTAGTTATGTGAAATTTCAACACTCGCACGCTATTACAAATGCATCAAAACAAACATGTGTAACAGTTCCTTGAAAATGGTGAGTTTTTAAAAGCGCTTGACTGTCTGGAAGTGGGGCCTGTTTAAACAGTTCTTTTTTCGGAATTCAATGCTTATATCAGTATACTGACACTTGTTTTGTAGAGTAATATAAGTAATATACACGCTATCATTACAAAAACAACAAAACAAGTGTCAGTATACTAATATAAACATTGAATTCCGAAAAAAAGACTGCCTAAATGGGACCCACTTCCGGGCAGTCAAACGCCTCCAAAAACTCACCATTTTCAAAGAACTGTTACACATGTTAGTTTTGATTCATTTGCAATCGCATGCGAGTGTTGAAATTTCACATAATTAAGTGGAACACTGTTTTCAGCAATTGTTTATTTTTATTTCTTTACAAATGGCATTCATTTTCAAAGGGGGACAACTTTTTCAGAATATTTTCAGTACAGGACAGTACGGCAGAACATGTAATGGTTAAGTAAAATATTGGTAACGATGTTATTCGTTTATAAAATATTTCTGTGTTTTGGTGATATACTCCTAAACCTAAAAGTATGAATGGCATTGAATAACAATAGCAGACATACAATCATAATAAAAAAATTTATATAATTTAGCAACGCTTGACATGCCATAGTCTACAATATACGATTATTTCTATTTAAGGGTCATTTTGTATTTCATTGCGGCAATTTAGTCTTTATAGATAAAATGCAAAAAGTGTATCTATATTTTTCGTCTTAAATGCCGATATATGAAATCTATATTTATGATATAAATAATATTGATTAGCTAAACACTTCAATTATAATATTAACTCTTTAGAAATAGATACAAACTAAATATCTACTGTATTTACTTTTCAGTAATCGTTGCTAAAGTTCGAGAGGAGCGAGAGATGATGTCGCAAAAAGGATGGGTTTTCCATTACAGTTTAAGCGTCTCAAAAGTCCTAAAAGTATGTATAAAAACTTTGAAGACTTGTCAAAATTTATACATTTTTACATTTAAGAATCAACAGCAAGAAATCAACGTCAAATTTGACAGAATACTACGGTGCCCCGTTGGGCCACTGCGGCATGTTTATTAGGATGAATTTAAGTCGTAACGACGAAACTACAAAACTGAAAAGACGAAAGAACGACGGTGAAAAGTATTAACTAAAATCATGAACAATAAGCCTCAATGGCTCGAATAAAACATCTAACATATTTCATAACTATTCCAGCTAGCTAAGATGAATGAAATAGAAAATATTACATTCTGTAACTTTGGGGATGAAACAGAAGTAACTTTGATAGATACTAAGATGATCGATCGTCCAGCACAATGGGCACGAAATTATCTCCTCATAACATAGCCTTCCCACTAAAATATTCCTTCTATTTGTATGCAATGTGTTCATTGCAACGCGTGTTTAATCTTTGACCGTAGCGTGTTTGTGTGATCTAAATTTAATTTGTATGCAATGTGTGCATTGCTACGCGTGTTTAATCTTTGACCGTTACATGTTTGTGTGATCGCAATTAATTCAATTGCCAGACGTGTTATCTTTGACCGCTAAATGTGTTGTGTAATCTATATTGAATTATTTCAATTTGTATTTAGCGTGTTCATTACTTTAAGTATTTAACCATGATATATAATAAGTATTCAGCATGCACACAATGTTCTCTCTGCGTATGGCATATGTGTTTATATATGCAATATAATAATCTATGTACACAATGTTCTTTCTGCGTATGGCATATGTGTTTATATATGCAATATAATAATCTATGTATAATGTACACTAGTCCAGCGATGCTTACGAGGGAGCAGAGAAAATTATGCAGACAAAGCTGCGCGGAGATGGATGCGGGGACCAGTTAAAGAAAGGGCATACATATATTTTTGCAGGTAAAACCATTTTTATTTACTCCGGCAGGACCTAATGTTAAGTTATATATCATAAAAGTGAGCGATATATTTTTTATAACTGTATGAATCACATGATTTGAAAGATTTAGAAGTTACTTACGGGACATGCATATTTATTCACAGGAACGCAACAGATACCTATTACCCAATAGCAATAATAAAATGTTTGCATATACTGTTGTATCATCTGATTCACCAAAAAAACAACATTTTTTAATCCTGATTCACGAATAAACATATATTCTATAAACAAAATATAAAGTCATATCTCGTCTCCTATTATCTAGAATAAGTGTTAACCTTAGGAGCATGTACAAATAGTGCCGACTACACTTTAGTATTTACAATTATTCTTGCATAAAAACTACTTTTTTCACTGCATCCGCCCATGTATTAACGGGAGAAAAATCGTGTGCAAACAAGGCAATTCACGTGCTGTTAATACCCGATTTTTATTTTTGAAATGCTTTTCCAGGGACGTATAATTTATGTAATTCTGCGCAGATTGACATCTGGTATCTGCGTCATTTTTCTTTCATAAAAACCTCTTCTTGAAGCATTAAAGATGCAATCTAAACCATAGAATGTTTTACTGTATCAGTAACTAACGCCAAATGTGCTGCCTCAACATTGTTCGTACTCGTTTCTTCCCTTGTTTACTCCCATTTTAAAACTCTGCGTCAATTCAGATTTTGTAGACAACCGTCAATGTTAAAGAATCGCGTTTTAATACCTGTACGGTTCTTTGTTTTTAGGTATCATATTTATGATTTTGGTAAGTATCTGTCAGTATGTTTTTATCTAATTTCTCGAAGAATTTATATAAACAGCTTTGAAACTTGACACTACGTTCGTACTCATCCGTACTCCAACTGCGTGTCCGTACTCAATATAACTCGAATGTAAAGTTATTATTCTTGAAATTGTGATCGAGTCCACCAAATTGTGAAATGATATGAACAATTATTGGTAATTTTATGTTTGTAATAACGAGAGATAAAAAATCGCTTAAAAACATTCAGGATGTGCTTTTGAAAGTGTTGTTTATTTCCGGGCCCTGGATACGGATATTTAAAACATGTTTACCGTTTCCAAGAACAACTGGAATGGTAAATAAAAAATGTACCGGAATCGTCAAGTCATCACATATGAAAATAATACATAATCGTCGTGAGATATATTTTTATGCAAGAATAGCGACAATACACATTTGTTTTGTGTATTAACGTCTGCAGACGTTAATACACAAAAAAACGTGTATTATCCCTACAATGATCTGATTCCATTTCAAAGGTGTGTTTGTATCTTTTTTGTTGTACTTAGAAAGTTCAAGATCTTATTTTGTTAAGAAAATTTTGTTACAATATTTTGGTTAAGTTATATCAAATCTTTAATCAGATAAAACAAATGTAATTGGAGGACAATGACCACAAACAGATACAGGTCAGAGGGAGTAAAATGCCGATTTGACTAAAGGCATCTACACGTAACCATTTTGCTACTATTTATAGTTTTATGAACTGTGCGAAAGATTTTTTGGTAAATATTTTAAAATTATGTGCAGTGCGGAAAAGTTATACACCATTAACAATATAAATTGGTCATAAAGTGGAATATTATTTCAGAAATCAATAACGCAAGAAGTGTAAACTGCAGTAAAACTTAAAGGTATGGGGTTTGTTCTTGACTGTTAAGCTTGTTCAAGTTTTTATGATGGGTAAGACAAAAACTCTCTGATAATATACCTTACTTAATTGTACAGGCTAATAATTTTCTGAAATATAATCATACCAAATATAACAATCAATACAGACTTTTAAAGAGTATGGCAACTAAAATTGCACAAAACGTTATTTGTCACCTTAGAAATTAATATCATACCAAATATTTACTAACCCGATATTGAATGTATCGCGTCAAAATATGAGTTGTCTTTAACAGTATAAGTCTAAACATATTCTACTCAAGGATTTCTTGTAACATTTACAAAGCAGCACTTTAGGCACTAGACAGAAATCTGTTAGTTTACGGTTGTCCTCTCCTTAATTTAAATGACCAGCCATATGAGCGTAGAACTTAACCCTTAGCCTGCTGCAGGCGAATTTAACAGCCTTTGCAAACAGCTTGGAACCAGATCAGACGCCGATTAAATCGGCGTCTGATCAGGTTCCAAGCTGTTTGCTACTCTGACAATATTTCTTCCAATTTTGGAGCAAACTGAATGAACTTTACAATTTTAGCAGACGACATTTCCAGCAGACGACAATTTATCTAGCATGTTAAACTGAATTGAGCTTTTTCTTCGCTCAAGCATGATATGGATGTCTCTATCAGCGTATATCCCGTACCCAGTCAGCGTATATCCCGTACCCAGTCAGCGTATATCCCGTACCCAGTCAGCGTATATCCCGTACCCAGTCACAAACAAATCATGTAACTTATAATACCGGGAGTTGCTTCTAGTTTAACATGGTCTCAAAATATAACGGTTCTCATAAATTCATAGTGTATATATTTCTGTACAGTGTTGCTGCTTCTATAAAAAGTAAAACAAATTTCGAAATGTATATAATAATTTGCTATTACAAGTTCTATTTGATTGACATACAAATTGGACAAAACTATGATATAATTGGTTTAAATGTTTAACCAGACTCATAAAATGTGTGATAATGAACATTTACATAATGTCAGCATAATAATTGCTGTTTCACATTTCATTGTTATTAAATAAATATGTTTACCACATTTTTGTACTATTACTGTATCGTATTAATGACACGTTATATTTGTGCTTGCAAATGTCTTTTCCGAGAATTTATTAACGTTAACCTTTAGCCAGCTAATTTTCTAAAATGGACTGGTACATAATTCGATTTGGGCAGTACCATTTATCATTCTAAGGGGTTTTCACTGAACATTTACTGATTGAATAGCGAGCAGTGCAGATCACTATCAGCCTGCACAGATGTTCATGCTGATCTTGGTCTGCAATGGTCGCAAAGGTAGAATCACTGGCCACCAGCAGCTAAAGGTTAACTATCATAAATATCTCCCCGTACTTTTACTCATTGTTGTTATATCTTCTGGCCATCTTGAATCATGGAGAACCTTCATTTTTATTGTAAAAGAATTTAGCTTAAGCCGGTGCTAGCGGCCGTAAAGGGTGTTGCACATTTCATTACCTTTCACGACCAGACTCAGTCAAACTGAGTTGTTCTGAGTCTGTTTTTTATGTTGCTTGGTTATGTTCTATGCTTCCACAGCATTTTTTCTTTTGACACGTCAGATCTGCGCCCAGAATCAACTAGCCGTGTGTCGGTTACTTTGTATCAGAAGCTCCCAAAAATACATTTCTTTCGATGTCCTGTGTTTTATGTTTTCCAAACATTAAAGACTGAGACTCTTTTTAGCTCACCTGTCACATAGTGACAAGGTGAGCTTTTGTGATCACCCTTCGTCCGTCGTCAGTCCGTCCGTCCGTCCGTCCGTGCGTCCGTCTCGTGCGTCCGTCAACAATTTCTTGTCTGCACGATACTGGTTTCATTTATGATTTTATTTTAACCAAACTTGCACACAACTTGTATCACCATAAGATCTCGGTTCCTTTCTTGAACTGGCCAGATCCCATTACAGGTTCCAGAGTTATGGCCCCTGAAAGGGCAAAATAAGCTATTTTGACCTTGTCTGCATAATAGCAGCTTTATTTATAATTTGATTTTTACCAAACTGGCACACAACTTGTATCACCATAAGATCTCGGTTCGTTTCTTGAACTGGTCAGATTCCCTTATGGGTTCCAGAGCTATTGCCCCTGAAAGGGCCAGAATTAGCTATTTTGACCTTGTCTGCACAATAGCAGCTTCATTAATGATTTTATTTTAACCAAACTTGCACACAACCTGTATCACTATATGATCTTGGTTCCTTTCTTGAACTGGCCAGATTCCGTTATGGGTTCCAGAGTGATGGCCCCTGAAAGGGCCAGAATTAACTATTTTGACCTTGTCTGCATACTAGCAGCTTTATTTATGATTTGAATTTAATCAAACTTGCACAAAAATTGTGTCACCATAAGATCTCGGTTCCTTTCTTGAACCGGCCAGATCCCCTAATGGATTCCAGAGTTATGGCCCCTGAAAGGGCCAAAATTAGCTATTTTGACCTTGTCTGCACAATAGCAGCTTCATTTATGATTTGATTTTAACGAAACTTGCACAAAACTTGTATCACCATAAGATCTTGGTTCCTTTCTTGAACTGGCAAGATTCCTTCATGGGTTCCAGAGTTATGGCCCCTTAAAGGTCCAAAATTTGCTATTTCGGCTTGTGCAGCCATATAGAGACTTCATTTATGGTTTTATTTGATACAAACTTCCAAAATATCTTCAACAACAATAAATCTTGGATTCCATGACAAATCAGATCCATTCGTAGGTTCCAGAGTTATTTTATATCTGATTACCTCCCCTGATTGTAATCAAAATGGATTTATATCAGTAAGTACTTACAGGACTTATTTGAAATTTCATTATTGTCATTAGTTGGACTGAGCCAATGAGGGTAGATAACTATGGACTGATTTTATGTCAAATTACCTCCTTTTATTTCAAATTAAAATGGGTATATCTCCGTAACTAATGAAGATACTGATCTGAAATTTCATATATGTCAGAAGAATTATTTGGCAGATCCTTCTTTTGTTAACCTACAATCATTTTTAGCTCGACTATTCGAAGAATAAGTAGAGCTATCCTACTCACCACGGCGTCGGCGTCGGCGTCGGCGTCGGCGTCACACCCTGGTTAAGTTTTTTGTACCAGTCCACATTTTGACAAAGTCTTTTGAGATAAAGCTTTGAAACTTTCAACACTTGTTTACCATCACCATGTCCAGTTATAGGCAAGAGTACATAACTCTGTCAAGCATTTTGACTGAATTATGGCCCCTTTTGACTTAGAAATCTTGGTTAGGTTTTTCGTATCAGTTCATATTTTGACAAAGTCTTTTGAGATAAAGCTTTGAAACTTTCAACACTTGTTTACCATCACCATGTCCAGTTATAGGCAAGAGTACAGAACTCTGTCAAGCATTTTGACTGAATTATGGCCCCTTTTGACTTAGAAATGTTGGTTAAGTTTTTCGTATCAGTTCATATTTTGACAAAGTCTTTTGAGATAAAGCTTTGAAACTTTCAACACTTGTTTACCATCACCATGTCCAGTTATAGGCAAGAGTACAGAACTCTGTCAAGCATTTTGACTGAATTATGGCCCCTTTTGACTTAGAAATGTTGGTTAAGTTTTTCGTACCAGTTCATATTTTGACAAAGTCTTTTGAGATAAAGCTTTGAAACTTTCAACACTTGTTTACCATCACCATGTCCAGTTGTAGGCAAGAGTACATAACTCCATCAAGCATTTTGGTTGAATTATGGCCCCTTTTTGACTTAGAAATCTTGGTTAAGTTTTTCGTACCAGTCCACATTTTGACAAAGTCTTTTGAGATAAAGCTTTGAAACTTTCAACACTTGTTTACCATCACAATATCCAGTTGTAGGCAAGAGTACATAACTCCATCAAGCATTTTGACTGAATTATGGCCCCTTTTGACTTAGAAATCTTGGTTAAGTTTTTCGTACCAGTTTATATTTTGTGTAAAGTGTTTGACATATGGCTTTGAAACTTTTATATCTATTTCAGTATAATAGTCTCTATCAATAGGCAAGAGTACGTAACTCTCTCGTTTTTTTTTGGCTGAATTATGGCCCTTTTTGAACTTGGAAACTGGTTCTGTTTTGTATATGTCCATGTTTTGTCAAGACTATTTGACATATGTCTTTTAAACTTTAAACACTTGTTTATCATTATGATTTCCATCTCTAGGCAAGAGTACATAACTCTGACAACTATTTTGACTGAATTATGGCCATTTTTGGACTTTCAAATTTGTTCAGTTTTTTTTACAAGTCAGCATTTTGTCAAAACTATTTGAACTGTGGCTTTGAAACTTTTAACACTAGTTTATCAACATGATTTCCATCTGTAGGCAAGAGTACATAACTCTGTCAACTATTTTGACTGAATTATGGCCCTTTTTGGACTTGGAAATTAGTTAAATTTTTCATAAATCCATGTTTTGCCTAACATATAACTTAACATATTTGCCATCATGGTCACACATTGCCATTTAGTGCAAGACTAATCGAAATCCACAAATAAAGGAACATTTTTTGTTTAATCCATTTTTTTGTTTAGTCTGAAAATCTATGGAAATATTTTGACCCCATTCTTCAATCAATTCTTCGAATAGTCGAGCGCGCTGTCATCCGACAGCTCTTGTTTTTAATTACTTCCCTTTTACGTTACTATAAATAGCTTGTTTTTTAGTAACTTTTTTATTATTGGCCGAAGGGAAAAACCGAGACCACTTTTCTGTGATACAACATGGATGGTACCTCCAAGTTTTAAGTGTATTTTGACATATCTGTACCTTGTAAGAATTTTTTTTCTTTTTGGTTAAATTTCTTCCTTTTGGTGTTCCTGTCCTTTGGATATTTTTTCTGAGGACCTTCTTGTCCTCAAGTGCAATGATAACAGGTGAGCGATATAGGGCCATCATGGCCCTCTTGTTTGATATTTCATTTCGTTGTAGGACACGTGGGTAAATTTGTTGACGAAGGAAATGTTAGAATGTTTCTGGAAACGGAATTCTGCAATTATATAGATTTTAAAGATTTGGACCTGAACAAGGAAGTCAAGGAGGAGATAAACGACCTGATTCAAAATCCACCAGCTTGTCGTATGTATTACGTAATGCTCTGCTGGGGTCAAATTAACGGGGCATCCGTGGCCTGGCGGATATGATCACTCGCCCCTCACCAATATGTGTTCGAGACTCCCTCGGGGTGTTATACTTTTCATGTAAGGAAACCTACCAGCTATTTTAAGGAAAGTCGGTGGTTCTACAAAGTTGCTCACCCGTTCCGGTATTTTACCGTTTTTACGAAAAGTTATACCCACGTTGGGCTACCGAGGAATGTCGGATTACCTAATCACGGAAGTTCTCGGGTGTAATTACGGGCTTATTCCTTAAAGGGATATATTAGTAGAATTTTAGACGATATGCGTGAGCGCGCAATTATTTTGTCTTTGCTAACGTTCTTGTGTTGTTCGTCTTATCTTGATATGACGATTGTTCATATGTCGGCTGTCATATTGGGATTTATTTCAAGAACACGTCTTTTTTTCTGTCTTCGCTGACATAACAATGTAAATTATGGGTCTGTTTACCACTTCTTTACTTGAATATGTAAACCGGATTTAAAATTGCAGAAAAACCTATGTAATGTTTACAAGAGATTGCCATTTTAAAAATATCAATTAGTGCGTTTCTAAAATATACTGAACTCTAAATTATTCAAGCGTATTATGATTTCTTACTACTTGCTATTATTGCCGTTTTCACGTTAAATGATATTTTTCATAGAATTAATTTTATCTCTTTATAGTTGAACGACGTGCCGACGTGGAGAGGCTGGGTGCATTCAACGACCCTTACAAATCTTTCGACATGTTTAAGATGAGGCGGTGGAATCACCCGTTCCAGAAAAAGGATTCTGAATAATTCATAACAATACGATTACACAGTTTTTATTCCTGTGATGTTAAGATAAAACATAAACTATGACAGATGTGCTTGAAGTGTTTAACTCTTAGCCTGCTGCAGGCGAATTTAACAGCCTTTGTAAACAGCTTGGAACCAGATCAGACGCCGATTAAATCGGCGTCTGATCAGGTTCCAAGCTGTTTGCTACTCTGACAATATTTCTTCCAATTTTGGAGCAAATTGAATGAACTTTACAATTTTAGCAGACGACATTTCCAGCAGACGACAATTTATCTAGCATGCTAAAGGTTAAGAACCACCTCCTACTACATGTACATATAAGTAATATAAAATAAATAAGAATTTGACATGTTTTTACATTTGTTTGTAACTTTGACCCTAAAATATCGAAAAATAAAAGTTTTATAATGCATATAGGACGGATGTGCAGTTTTCAACAGACCGTTGTTCAACGTTGTGTTGGTGTTTTACTGTGTTTCTGTACCTCTTAAATTAACGCTAGGGCAGGGTATAAGTGCGTTTTAAACTTCAACGTGGTCACACCAGGAAAAAATACCCCTATAGCAGTGTATTTGTGGATGTATGAATCACTGGCATTTGCACAAAAATACACGGACAAGGTAAAAGAATGACTACAAGGATAAAAAATGAAACGCAACATGAAACATTTATGAAATGTCACCTAACACTTATAAAACTTATTATAAAAAAACTATGAATAATTGTAAAAGAAAGTGTATCTATTTTGCGATAAAGGCATGTATTTTTTTCCTATTTAAATTTATGTCCATACTTTCATGAAGTTCCCCTGTACTTCGAATCGGTGCTGTTATTTCTTTGGCCCGCGGAATACGTTCAATTTACACGTGAAAAGGAGTTCCGCTTTAGCCAGTGCAAGTAGATGTGACGATTGTTGTGTATTTTATTACCTCTCATTAACAAACTAAGTCCGTCAGTCTGCTATTATATTTTATTTTATGCTTATTGGTGAAATATTGGAAAATAGCAGTGAGATATAAATCGATATCACCCACAGTTGTTGTTGTTGCCGGACTACTTTTTCTGAAAAATGTAAACAAAACTGGAATGCTTCCCTTGCCAATATGACGTTGTCAGTAACCTCCCTTGAATAGCGTCTATGGTAACAGATAGTCAAGGATGGATTTCCTTAATAAAGATGGAAATTTGGTTGAAGGGTTATTGGACTTACTATTTGATGAAAATATGATGGAAAACTTAGATGATTTTCCTACTGTGGAGAAAGATTTTAATGTTTTAACTCAAGCTCCCTCGACAACACCAAGCAACAGGTTTAAAGCTGTATCAGCTGAGGATGTAGAGAATTTCCTAGAAACAAACCAAAACAAAAACACAAAAAGGAAAACAACAGGTGACATAAACCTGTTCCAGTCATTTTTACAGTCAAAAGGTAAACATAGAAACCTGGAATTTATTCCACCAGATCTATTGAACCAATATCTAAGTGAATTTCTACTGTCCGTGACAAAGAAAGATGGCTCTGAATATGAGCCAACTACACTGAGGGGTCTAATGGGTTCAGTTGATAGGCATTTAAGGTCTAAAAACTACCAGTATTCTGTTATGTCAAGTATTGAATTTGCCAGGTCCAGGCAAGTGTTAAAAACTAAACAAAAACACCTTAAAAGCCTAGGGAAAGGCAATAAGTCAAAAGCTGCCGACCCTTTAGATGAGGAACTCATAGAAAAATTCCACGAATGTGGTATACTAGGTAATACAAATCCAGAATCCCTCATTTATTCCATGTGGATGATTTGTACTCTGCATTTTGGCATGAGAACAGGGCAAGAGGCATATAATCTCAGATGGGGCGATATCCAATTGAAAGAGGATTCACTGGGGGAGTATCTTATTTACGACACAGAGCGGCAAACAAAGACGAGAAATGGAACCAATGTGATACGAGGTAATTAAAACACAGAAAAACTATCGTGAAAAAATTCAACTGTCTCCCTATTGATTTAATTCATAATTACACTAACAACGTATTTTAGTTTTTATTCTCATGGAAGATTGATGTTTTTCGTCAAATGAGTTTTCCTCGTTAAATAAAGGCTTTATTATTATTATTATTATTATTATTATTATTCTAATATGGCTAACAATGCTTTAATCATCACAACGATGTTATGTTGACGTCATGCCAACGTGATATTTAGCGCCATGTATGCAACAAAAAATAGCGCTTTCAAATTTCATGAAATATTTTACTTAATAACATGTTTTAAACGAAATGTCACATTGCACAAATGATTTTATCAATTTATACACAATACTGAATTAGTTATTCGCTTTGCTGAATAATTCACAATAATTTTTGCTTGAACTGAATTCTGCCGCAATATGTATTACCGTTTCCACTATAAATTATTTCTTAATTAAATGGCATTTAATCAATCCTATGACCTCAAAATGTCAAATGTTATAAAATTAAATAATAATACTGTAAAATCATTTAGTTCGGTAGGCATGAAATTTCGTGGTTTGGGTAAAAATGGCAATTTCGTGGGGATCTGATATGATGATTTCAGCTTTTGATTGTAAATTGAATGGGAATTTTACTTGTTCATTGGGATTAAATTTCGTGTTTTGACTTGACCATAAAAATTAGTACCCATGAATATAAATGACTGCACAGTATCATCAATTTTTTTTCTAAAAAAATCAACATACATGTAAATATGATATAATTAAAATAGATTGTTAATATTTCTTTAAACATTGTTAAATATGCAAATTTTATCATAAGTTCCTTTAAAAATACTGCAGATTAAATAAACCCAGAGCATACGCTGTAGCAGATCCGCAGAAAGACCCAGTACATTTGTTTAAAACGTACTCAAGTAAGAGGCCAGATGAAATGAAAGATCCGGACAGTCCGTTTTTCCTTTCTGTGGCAAATAAGGCACCACAAAATATGCAAGCTTGGTACAAAAAACAAGGCATGGGCATAAACAGAATCTACGAAATCATGAAGGAAATGAAAACTGCAGCCAATGTTGAGTCTGACAAAAGAATTACTCTTTACAGGTATTAAAAAAAATTACGAAAGTAAAAAATTTGGTTTTTCGTTTCTAAATGTGTTTTTAATAATTAAATTGTTGCCATAATTAATAGTGACGATACTCGATAATCACCCAAACGAGACAAATATCCTCTGTTATTGCTCTCTAAATTTAAGTACTCGTTCATTGTGAATATCAGGCATGTCCTGACCAGGACTTGAACCTGGGACCTCCCTAAAATGCATGTTTACTCGATTTTAGGATGCTCTACCAACTGAGCTACCAGGAAACCTAATATTCACAACCATGGTCATTAATTTGTCTTGTCAAATATCGTACTATATCAAACACATATTCATTTTTTCAGTGTAAACACTGTAGAGGGTATTTGTCTGATCATTTCAGATGATCGGATCTGAACCAAACTTCACAACTCAGATTTTTACATTTGAGCCAGTATTAAAGTAACATCAATACCAAATAACAAAATATTAATACTATGTACTTTCTCGCACAAATGTAGAGCCATTGTATTTATACAAATAAAAAAGGCTGTTTCAAAATCTATTGACATAAAAAAATATATTTATTTATTTTTCAGTGTCCGAAAGCATCTTATTCAAAAACTCAACGACAAGGGGATTCCATCGCATCACATAATGCGAATTTCAAGTCATAAAAATGTGAATTCCTTGAATAATTATAGCAAACTAAACCCGGGTCAAAGTAAAGACATTTCAGATATTTTGGCAAACACAACTGGCATGATTCCTGATTCAAATGAGAGGCGTGTTGTACCACTTGGTCCATTAAACACAACAAATCAAGAAATGAACATACCTGCCAGTGTCAGTTCTAGTCTGCATCGAAGTGTCGGGTTTGAGCATCAACAACTGCCTATGCTGGCATACAGTACATTCAATGGTCCTGTAACCTTCAATTTTGACAACACCTCTTCAAGAACAATGCATCAGACTGCAGTATCACACTCACAGTACAACGGAAATGCGGGAAATCACGAGCAAACTTCAATTAGCAATATGGCTTCTCCGGTTTCTTAGCCGCAGCCAAGGAGGTGGAAACGCATTCGCTGTATCATCTTCAAGCGACAGTGAATAATTCGTTCACAAAATTCAGACAATATCATGTTCCATAAAACAGTGCCATACTCACAACGTGTTCGAAATTTTCTTTAGAAATTTAGTCAAAATTTACCAGTGTTTATGCCCTTTTCTCGTTATTCCGAGCCCCTAAGCCGGTTTTTCAGTGCTGGTCAGTAGAAGATTTAAGTTTCAAAAGAGTTTTTGCTATAGTTTGGTACTCCAACATCTAAACATATAAAATCCCCATGAAGAAAAATTCTAAGGATTTTTGTAAATGAATAATCTAGGCTTTCACATGATGACCCTAACCCTCTGAAACAGCCAAATTCTTTCTCGTTAAAACCGAGACTTGCAATAATTTGTACTAGCTCTGAAAAATTACGGCTTTTTTGAAAAAGTTCTTTGTTAAAATTAAGAACAGATATATTATTGTGTTAGCGGACAAAAAAGTTTTAAAATAAGTGCTTTCTGTTTTCTGTAAGAAGGTTATATATTACCCCAATGATTTTAGATAAGCAAATTTTGTGCCAAAATTTTCTGTTGTGTATATTTCTATTTTAATGCAAGTAATTCTATTTTCTTTTTACTTTTGTTTATGTGTCATATGATTTTTTACAACATACATAAAATTTAGAAACAGGAAATAGCTGCAAGTGCAAATTTTCCAAAGGCTCGGATCAATGAGAAGGCTCGGAATTACGAGAAAGAGGCATACGTGCAATTTTTCCGAGTTTTCATGTTCGTTTTCTCTTGATCCATGACTCTTATTGTATCAGTATGATTATTTAAATTTGATAAACACTATATTATTAAATAAAGAATGTTTTAAATTTAAATAAATCCTTTTCCATCGATTTTTCGTTTTCTGACTGAAATATCGTGTGTCAATTATAAACAACATGGCGGACAAAAAGACTGTAAAGACCAGATAACATCTATACGCGCGGAGTAAAAAATAGCGCGTAAGAACTTCTGCATTATTTTTCACTTAATATATTCTTCTACAGACCAAAAGAGATTTTAAGGTAAATATATAAACCAGTGAGCATAAAATAAAAAGAAAATTTGTTTGTTTTCGGTGTGATATCCGAGCTCGTGAAAATATTGGATTGTCTCCCTTACCAGTGAAGATATAAATCGATATCACACCGAAAACAAACAAATATCCTCTATACCTTGTTTCAATCAATGCTTTCAAATCTTGGATTGTAAGATGATTTTTAATTTTTGATTTCCAATATTTTGTCGTTTACTTTCGCTGTAAAAGTTCCTTGTGCATGTACGGAATTGACTGATATAAAATAAACTTGTACATGCATAGAAATTCGTCTTTGTAACTCTTCATCTTCATCTTGATAAAACAAACGGACGGCACTGTGGACTTTCCGAAAGTCAAATAGAATTTGTAAAAACATTTTTTTTGTCGTTACAAAACATTTCAAACAGATTGTAAGCTCCCTCTTTCTTGTCCCCAGAGACAGGTCAGAAGTAATTAAGTAGCCACAAGAAAATACAGATCGAGAAAAATGAGAGCCTAGCTGTAGCACAGAGAGAGTAATTCATGTAGTGATAAAATTAGTTTGATATGCGATTCCAGCTAACACAAAGAAAGCAATAGACGTCGAACCAGATTTTTAACATTTAAATTAGTTAAACGTATTTCTCAGTGGTATCAGTTTAGTTAGATTAAGTGTCAAAACCTGGTGTAACATTTTAAATAGAAGAATGTTTTGTATATGAGCCGCGCCATGAGAAAACCAACATAGTGGGTTTGCGACCAGCATCGATCCAGACCAGTCTGGTAAAGATCCATGCTGTTCGCTTTCAAATCCTATTGCAATTAGAGAAACCGTTAGCGAACAGCATGGATCCTGACCAGGCTGGTCTGGATCCATGCTGGTCGCAAATGCACTATGTTGGTTTTCTCATGGCGCGGCTAAAATCATTTATTAACCTAATTTGTATTCTAGTTTGTAACATGAGGAAGCTGCTAATCTGGTTACTTATGATCTTACTAAGGTGAAATCCAGTTGTCTGGGATTCATATTTTTATGGATTAACATCAATTTTAATTGCACTAAAACGCTCAACACATTCTATACCTTGTATAGACATCTCTTTTTGAAGCTTTATTGTCGCTTGTCACTGTCTATTTAGGTGATATTAATTAGCTGAATTTTAATTAAACGATTAGCAACAACATCTTGCCTTTAAACTTTGTAATTACATTTAAATAATAATTATTGCGTACAAAGTATACATCTCTCCTACATGCCTATGTAATGTCGTTTTACCAATGCTGGTAAAATGATGTACTTAAATATATTATATAGGGGGCCACCATGGCCAAGTAGTTAAGGTCGCTGACCAATTGCCTCTCACTGATGTGGGTTCGAGCCCTAATCGGGGCGTTTAATTCTTCATGTGAGGAAGCCATTCAGCTTTTATACGATAGGTTGGTTGAAAAAGCACGAAGTGGCACGTGGAATCTTCCTCCGCCATAAAAACTGGAAAATTTGGCCTATGCTTGTGTCGGTGCGACGTTAAACCCCAACCCCACTCTCCCTCTCCCGATATATATATATATATATATATATATATATATATATATATATATATATATATATATATATATATATATATATATATATATATATATATATATATATATATAAATCCGTATCGTGCTTTTCAATTCGGATATGTTATATATAATATTAATAACAAATAAAGAAAAATACTGTATTGTAAGAACATAGCTGAGACCTTAATAAAGACTAAATATAAGAAAAAAATTAGCGACATGTAGAAAAATATTTTGAAATACAAATGTTGTTTGTTTCTCAGAAAAAAACATTGCTTACAATCCTATACACACCAAATTACCTTACGAAATACAGATGATAAAATTGCGCAGTGTGTGAGTAATCTGTCAAAACAACCTGATTTATGATTTTTAGATTTTTTATGTTTTGTCGTTGAATGTCCTGTTAGACAGTGTATATAAACCACGTTTTAGAGGATGTAGTCATTGTTTGAATTGTGCACCTTGTTATCAACAGGTAAGTGAACTTTTTTTAAAATTACATTTGAGCCGCGCCATGAGAAAACAAACATAGTGGGTTTGCGACCAGCGATTGCGATTGCGCGGATGCACAGGCTGGTCTGGATCCATGCTGGCTGCAAACCCACTATGTTGGTTTTCTCATGGCACGGCTCATTTGTGTTTAAAAAATTACTACTAAAATGAGTCGCAGTGGTACACTTTATCAAAACTAATAAATTCTATTTTACAGGCACATGAATAAGAGTTTTGTCTTTAGATATTTTAATTGGTAAAAATGAATATTTGATTAATGCGCACAAATATAGTTTACGTTGTTATTTTCGAGGACGAATACTCGTCATTATATACATGTGTTGTGTTAGTTTAAATGTTTAATTTCATACCAAATTAAAATAGCTGATAGTTAAAAGCTATATATAGCGGAAAGATGTTTTAATACAAGCTTATAGATTACTCCTCAATCCTATGATACTAATATATGTTTGTTTGTAATACATATTTTGAAATGAATATTGTTTAACGCTTAGACTGCTGGTGACAAGTGATTCTACCTTTGCGACCAGAGCAGACCAAGATCAACCTGCACGTCCGTGCAGTCTGATCATAGTCTGCACTGTTCACTATTCAGTCGGAAAATTTTTAGTGAACACCCCTTTGAATAAGAAGTGGTGCTGCCCTAATTAAATGATGGACTAGTCCATTTTAGAAATAAAGCAGGGTAAATGTTAAACCAAATATAGATTTACAGCCAAACGTGTAAAGCAGTCACCCTAGGGAGCAACATAATCCTGCTTCTTAAGACAGGTGGCTGCTTTGGACAATTTGACATTAAAACCAAAAAATAAAATAAAGTTTGGGAAGCTACCTGACTGGTTGTTTAAGGCAGTTGGCTCTTAAATACAAGTGGTCACTAACTTAGATTAAGGTCGCTTTAGATTTTCGGAATATCTGAGCAGTTGACAGAAAATCTGAACTTTGTCTAATTATCAAACGATCCAAAAATACACTCAAAGGTCCATTACTAAGGGAAAGTGAGTTGGCAATTTTTTTCATAGCCAGTGCATAGACTTCTGCAAGACACTAAATAATGAAGATTGGCAGGTCAAAATTTACAGAAGGTCTTTGGAACTCAAAGAAATGTATGTGTATTATGTTGAAATTTCAATGAATCGACAGAATGACCCCCCAGGTCTTTTTAACTTTCTTCATACTTCATAGAAAAATAATTGTACATATACTGCGATTTATTTCGAATTTCTACATACCAACTTTCATTTTCCAATAAAATGAAACAGTTTCTGTGCTTTTTAAAAGAAACTAAAATGTTCACTTTCCTTAGTATTGGATCTTTAAACAAAATGTTAACGGTAAAATCTGAAAAATTCAACTTTTGAAATATTTTGAAGGTTATTTTAGATTATATTGTTAGTTTAATTACCTGTGTAACATATAGAGTTATCGTCTGATATACCACGATTCATTGTTCAGATGCTTAGATATTCAACACCCTTGTGATTAAATTATTGAACTTTGAACCGTGATAAATTATACAATAAACCACAAGACGTACTTGTTCATTAAATATGAATATTCCGGTACAAGTACTTAATTGTAAGAAGTCATATGTTGCATTGTTTTGAAGCTATTTTGTATATTTGATCACAGTTTGAAACATTAAATACTTTATAAGAAAATACACTTAATACAATCTCAAACATGAAGTGGGTACTTAGAAAGATAAAGGAACAAATAGCAAGGTTTAGTTCTTCCACAATCTCTTTTATCAAATATTTCACCATGCCATATTAACTTATTATCCATGTATTTCAATATATTTTACTTACTTTTCTTTCATTTCAGATTCACGTATTACTGCGTAAAAATATGTTATTGAACTTAATGACAATAGCGGCGTTGTGTTTGACCTCCGCCTCGACTGCGCCATCAAAGGACAAGACTCCCACAAGTTCACCACCCCCAACGTCTGAACCACCTATGAATGTATACCAGTCCGCTGTTTTTGTATGTGGGGACTATGTTTACCAGGATAATGTTGCTATGTTATTTCCTCCAGCACACTATTCACTACCAAATATTGTAAATGCGACGCGTGCAAAAATAGTTTTCACTCAGAGTAATCTGAACTTCTGTGACAAGCTTGATATATATGCAATCTGTGTTGAAACCTTAGTAAGCCGTAAGTTTAGTCCAGTTGACAGCGTGGTCAGTGACTATATTAACTTCAATAATTTTCACACGGCTTTAAATGCTTATTGCGCTAACAATACATTGGTCAGAGACCAGTTTATGTGTACAAAAAGGTATACGGAAACGAACAGTTGTCCATACGGAGGAATAGTTGGTATGATAAAATCTATTGCCATGGCAATACAAAACCGGGTTTCTAAACAACAGTACTGTTCAGATTTGCAAGCGTCTATACGGTGCCGGGTTGACAAGCAGTTGAAACCATGTAACACAAAATATGCCGAACTGATGGAATATGTTTACACGAGTTTAGCATCCTGCCAAAACATTTAATAAATCGAAAGATTTATTTGAAAAACAAACCCTTGCCTAGTTAAGCCAGACGCTATAAGAACAACATATATATATATATGACAAAAAAGAACTATTGGGTTAATAAAAAGAAATCAGTATAGACACAGTAATACAGACAACTTTAAAGATCCCCTTTGGTAACATCTGGTATTTCATAAATTAAAGGTTAAACGTTAATAACTTTTCAAATCGTAGTCTTTACTTTAAGGTCCTTTGAACATTGATTGCTTCGTTATAGTAAAATGATACATTTGTATTATGATTGTTTACGTTGTAAAGGAAAATAAACTATCATATGTTAACATGAATGCATCTTTGAAAAAACAAATGAAAATAAAGTGGTTTTCCATTTGATTTTTCCTTCATCTCGTATATTATGTGCAGCATTTAGTGCCGAATTTAAGCTATAAATAATCATTCAGTTGTAATAATTATGCATGTACTTGCAAGAATCCATGTTGAATATATTACTACGCTACAGAGTCCGTGTAAGTAACTTATTAATTCTTCGAAACGCCGGCGTTTATTTTACTCGACACAGTGGCCTTATGAAACAGTTTTAAACTAGATTTCAGTAGCTAAATAAAACGTTTTGTGAAATGAATTCAATGTTATGCATTTAGAACGTCTTTTAAGGTAGTTGGCCCGGACTGACAATCAGAAACTTCCGTGTAACTACGTTTTCTCGTTAGGCATTCGGCATTCTTCGGATGTATACCTGGCTCAATGCGCATGACAACCGGAAAATGCCGACATCGCTTACGGAGAATACGGAAACGTACGGAAATTGCCGATTGTCATAACGAGTCCACTACCTTATAGTTGATGACTTATGTTATATCGGTTGGTTGAATATAGAAAATAGTCCGACAATCAAAGTTGAACAAAATAGTTAATGATAAAAGTCATTCCTTCTTAATAGATATTTTTATGCTGACATCAAAATTTCATTCTTATGGAACTAGAAACAATGCTAGTAACATTTTCTGTACATCAGGCTGGCGGTTGTTCTTCCTCAACCTTTCTGGTAATGCAATTTTAGACTGGAACCATTTTTTGAGAATACGGGTAAACAACACGGTGTCAGTAACCCCTATCATCCTCCTCCGCCGCTGCCAACTGCCAGCCAGTATTATTTAGAGTGGTAAAACACATACTGAAATCAGATGACGATCATATCATGTCCTTTTCACATTTCAGTATGTTATAAAATACTCATTTATACCACCAATTCTCTTTCAAACTAAAGACAGGCATCTGTGGAGGAAATAATTGTCGAATTAGCTTTTAAATTAGCACCTACATATAAATCCTTGCTATCAATCGGCGATTCTGTCAAATGACACTAGTCCTTGCAACTGACATTCAGATTTTGACAAGAAATCAGTAACTATCATAAATTGGTGAATTTTACTTGAATGGAACGCTTTCCTTCGAACTGATCCCTGATAATTTATCACAGGAAGTGATGATCCGGTTTATTATAGTCGTAAGCATATTAATTTCGGTATGCGGTTTATGACATGCACGGTCCAAATCGGGGGTCCAGTGCAAGCTAGTGTTCCCATTGTCAGTTTCAGAGATTCCAGTCTTCAGCTTTAACAATATTTAATTAGCATGAATGGTAAAAATCTGCATATTTAAAACAAGAGTAAATTGTAAGAAAGATTAGTACGTGTAAATATGCTACAAAATATTGGCTAACAGTTGGCAAGGGTGGTTGAGGGTGGTAGGGGGACTTTCCTCACCACAAATGTCTGTGGCAAATAACAGCTTCACTACAAGTTAACGGACAATATTTACCCTACCTGAATTACTGTTTGCAAAGTTATTCAGTCAACATCTATTAAGCATAGTTTTACTATTTTACTGTGCAAACAAAGTGCGATTTAACCTTTATTAAATACATCAAGTAATGTGCATACTGCTACTTTAAATAAATAAAATGTTTAGATATTAAGCACACCATCTTGGCCTGATTTATGTAACTCTCAACATTTTTACAAGATAGTTGTATTTCTTATTTTAACATACAAATTATATACAATTACCATCATGGAAACAGAAAAAATAAATTATTCTGTGGTGGGTCTTTACCCAAGTTATTCTGTAGTTGGTCTTTAACTAATTTATTCTGTGGTAGGTCATTAACCAAGCTTTTATATGGCGGGTCTTTATTCAAGTTACTATGTGGTGTGTCTTAAACCCGAACAAAAACCTCCCTGAACTTTGCAATTTAAATGCTGTTCTCGATAAAAATTGAAATACGTTGAAGTTAAATAATTGCATCGTAAGAAGGCGCAAGAAAAATGCATGTAAAGTAGACAATTCAAATTGTATCGTCGTTTCGTTCTTTTTGTTTCGTTACTTCTTTTCACCGCCAGGATGTCTTGAACAGTAACACTGTGAATACATTCCATCATTTGGTGTCCTTCGGTCATGTTTATGTGGCTGTAAACATAACAAGACATATTATAAGACCAATATAATCGCAAACATATCATGTGAGCCTTGTGGCACTGTATGGTAACTACAACGGTAGCCGTGTGTTTGGATCTGTCCAGTATGGCCTATCCCTAGCACAAAAGACAAAAACATAGCGTAAGTTTTGCTGGATTCTACCATTCAACATAATGTGTTTTAAATTATATGAACATTTAAACCGTTTTTTTTTTCTCACCATTCTAAGCTCCAAACTATGGGTTATGAAATGACCAAAACATTCTAGTTTAAATCAGTAAGTGATAAAAATAGTTCAGATTTAGAAATCAAGAAAAGAAAAGCAAAACTTTTAAACGATGTTATAAAAATTCTTGCAATTATATCATCAATAAAAAGGTAAGAATACAGAAGAGGCATTTTCGCAAACGTAGTCGCTGATCTCTCACCTGAATATTTAGTATTTTAGCGACAAAGCACAACCTGAAGTCAAGCACAAGAATCAAGTATACAGTTATCCCCTTCTCTAATTTCTGTATCAGACTGGCCTTGTATATGGTTGGTATAAAATCTAGTGGCTTTTACAATGAATAGACAAGATGAACGTCATATATCATCAAAAATATCATCTAGGGAAAGAAGCAAACTGAAGGTTTTATAACTAAATATTGAAGTTGAATGGAATGCCTCTGTATACACGATTGTAACAAATTATTTTTATAACTGATGCACGAGAATATGTTACGTATGATTAATGATTTATTTCCGGGTAAATTTATAAAATGAAGCATAATATTTCCTGATAGATAGGTCAAAAGGGCTTTTAAACTATAAAGTATAATTACGTTGTGAGTGTTAAACTTGTTCAGGTTATCAAAGTCATTCGATAGGTTCAATCACAAGTCAGTTTTCCTTGTATAGGTTGATTTGATCTAAAGCGAATTCGTTTAGAGTTCATTTGTCTACTTCATTCATCAATTGTGTTTTATGAACAGCGATCAGTAAATGAGCAGAATCTAAGTCCCTATTAAAATGTTTGCTTGTCGTCTCCATCAACAATTTAAAAGCAACCCGCCTGAACATATTATTTGTTGACCCAAACGATAGAATTCGAGTAAAACTAACATGATGGTGAAAACTTTATTTTCCGTCGATTGAAGGAATAAAATTATTTGGTCACCGAATAAATTTTCGCGTACAATTACATAATGCTACCCCTACCCCCAAATCACAACATAGCTTAGTTTACGTGTTTTCTGATATATCTCTTTTCTAATTGTAGTATTTTACACTCTCGTCCATCAGAGGCTTACTACAGTGCCTAATTTAGTGCAAAAGACACGCTTAGTGAGCGCGGAAGAGATATTAAGTAAACGTCATTTGCCGATTGCAATTATAGGTCCACTATCTTATTTCAATGTAGACAGGTATGCAGTTTTTGTTGTTGGGATTAACGTCGCATCGACAAAGTCATAGGTCATATGGCGACTTTCCAGCTTTGATGGTGAAGGAAGACCCCAGGTGCCTCTTCATGCATTATTTCATTGTACCTAGGTGTGGGCACCTAGGTACAACCACCGACCTTCCGTAAGCCAGCTGGATGGCTTCCTCACATGACGAAATTCAACGTCCCAGGTGAGGCTCGAACCTGCATCTGTGAGGGGCAAGTGGATTGAAGTCAGCGACCTTAACCACTCGGCCACGGAGTTCCCAGACATGCAGTTTGAAGTAGATTTATTCAGTAACATACCCAGTAACAGTCACTCCATTCCCACGTGACTTCCGGGTTCTTTCCTTTCCAACCAATAGCTGCAATTTGGCCTGCACCATCCTCCAGATCAAAGTGGGCACCGTAGCCATATTTGTTCTTGTATCCATTCTGCCAGCTCTGACTACACCATGCTAGGTTCGGCCATTTGTTTGGACACAGGTTGGTCGCCATAAACACGTAACTTTGACCTTCGGGTACCTCCTCTCCTTGCCCATTAATCCATCCGCCTGAACAAATAAATCGTTTTAGTGGTAAATATTTCATTGCAATATTGTATGGGTCTATAGCACACTGTTATAGCAGGGCCGTAGGAACGGGGGTGCAGAGTGGCCGCAGCCCCTCTCCCCGAAATAATCTGACCGATGATGGTAATTATCTTAGCAAGTTTTGACAGCGAGTCAATTTTAGCTGATTTTCATAATGTGTGTCCCCCCAATCTGAAAATGCTTCCTACGGTCCTGTATATAGTTGTCGGTCTGTACACCGTGAATTCAAAGGGAAAATATTAATGTTTCAGTAAAAAATTTGTAATTATGTTCTTTAATGGTAACGGCTTGCGCGGTGTTTGCTAGAGGCTGTAATCAGGCTGAAGACTAACCTTCGAAAAAATATTATTACTAGAAAGCGTCTTTAGCAAGGCTACCGTTATCATAAATGTTTTCTACACGTCTTTTTTTATCAACGACAACACTGCTTTTTTGTAATTAAACGAAATATCATATCATTTTCTACTATTTATTTGACATTTCGACATGTGCTTTTTCACGAGATATGATTAATTTTCTACCTAAAAATTTTCCAACTTTGTTATCGAACAGGTTAACAACTGGATTAACAACTACTAAATTATTTACTATAGAAAGATCAATGTCTTCTTAACAATAATATTCAAATATCCTTTACTTATTTTTATCACCGTTTTCAGAATAAGTTACAAAAGTAAATTTAAAAAGTAATCTAAAAACGCCAGTGCGACAATGTTCATTATAATCGGATTCTACTAACTTTGTAAAATGATTTAGCATAGCGTTTAGTAATTAAAGCTTTATATAAAGAACTAATGTTCTTTGACACAGTGCATGTTTAGTGTTCAGTCCGAGTGTTGGACTTCAAACATATTTCTATTCCACCTTAATATTGTTTGGACAGTCACACTACCTACCAATGTCATTTTAATGTGCATATTCATTTTTCAAATGTTGATCAACTTGTACATACGCTTTTCTGCCAAATGAAGGCTACAACTACTCAAATGAAGTTAACTGCAGTTGCTTAATACCTGTTGTTGTAAGTCTAAAACATTTTCCACACACTCCACCACACCATGTTTTGCCGCCACTATCAAACAAATGTTGGTTTGGAGCAGTGACGAAGCTATTGCGATTCCACCAAAACTGCAAAATATTGCGACAAGTTCAAAGGAAATGTTTTAATCAGACATCTTTAATTCATTCACGTTTGCATGCTAAATTTTCCAGCGTGTGTTGCAAATTTCATTTCATTTCATGAAAAAAAGTTTTTCAAACCGATTCTTCTGTTATTTTGCTTTTTAACGTTCTTTGCTTCCAAAGAATCTTCTTACAAAAATACTAGTAGTACGAGAACACCGTGCTTGAAAATGATTTCACATGAATAAATATTGTTTACGTTAGCTTGAAAATAATTAGCTTTTCGTTTTTCAAACAAATCATTTTTGTAGTTTACTCTACCTGTTTGTCAGTATGATCGGGGCCGCAGCCGCAGGCACCTTTCCGCCCGTCGTGGTAGAATGTTGTTGAGGCACATCTCTTGCCTTTGTACATCCTAGGACTTCCATGACATTTCTGGCCTGCATCTACATACACCATACCTGTTTTGCAAAAGCGTCGCTATATCATATCGGTAGGACACTACTACTAATTCTGATTCTATAGCTGTGAGTTATAAAGTTAACCCCTTCCCTCATTGATCCAAAGATTCATTCAGCACGAATCATAATCACTTCACGTGTATTTTTGTTATTTATCTTGTTAGATATGAGAAACAAGCAAGCATGCTTAACATTTTTTTAAGGAGGTAGCATACCTTGACATATGCGTGAGACATGCCCAACCGAAAGCTAACGTGAGGTTTAACGACAACATTACGGCAAACTAAATGTCTTTGTATATATATTCTTGTGAAACAAATTCATTAAACTGGTTAATGATTTAACAATGCTGATATAATGAATAAATCACCATAGAAACATTATAAAAATACAGAACTGAAAATGCTTTAATTTCCTTTGCTCAATGTCAGTATTACGCATGCGCATGAGGGTTTTAGCAAATATAATTGATTAAATATCAAACACAATGAAATGTTCACGTATCAGAAAAAAAATCTCGCATTTACGGTTACGTCCATATTTTGTAAAAAATATCAAACAACCCCAAATCATAAAAAGAGTTGTTTTACATGAAAAATGTACAACATGTAAAACACGTATATAGTATATAACTTTACATATGAAACAGTAAATCAATTTACTGATTTCAGAAAAGGGCTACTTAAAGGTGCAACAAGCTTGGACAGTGCAGCGGATTAAACAATACATCATTTTCAAAGAACTGTTACACATCATCGAAATAATGTCTCAGTGCTGAAATTACAACTAACTAGGCTTAAAATCGTTTTCGGTAATTATTTTCTTTTCTTTTTTTTCATTTCAAATGGCATTCATTTTCAAAAGGATTTGGGGAGGGGGCAATTTTTGGAGAATATTTTAAATATCCAGCCGTATGGGACATTACGATAAAACACATATTGAGCAGGTAGATTGTTGGTAAAAATGTCGTCCGTTTTCTAAATATTTCTGAGGTTTGGTGCTATACTGCTAAACCCCAAAATATAATCTGTATATAAATTACCTTTATGCAATGATTTAACCACTACGAATATAAATTTATCAATTTATTAACTCTTGTTTAAATAATAATTACAGTTGTACTCACAAAACAGGAAGGAAACTACTGTACAAAATGACACTGATGCCATCGCAGTATGCTTTAAGAAAATAAGCGAATCGTCTATATACACATATGATGTATACTCCCCTGTTTTGTAAACCAAATTACAGTTTAACGGAAAAGACAAATGTGTAAAGGAAAGCTAAACCGGGAGTAATTTGTAGTTTATCCGGGTTCATCAATGTCAACATATATGCGTATCCTAAATACAGCAGATTTGAAAATGATATTTCCGACAACGGTCATTCACCTATTGATAAAGCGATTCTATCAACAAATTCAAGGATGTCCAATCGGTGTACACTTAGCAAACACTTGATATTTTGCGAGTACTTAGAAATACTGTAAGTTCAGCATGCCAACATTAACTCGCCCCTATTGAATGCACGTAGACATTGAGTGTACAATATACCGACTGAGGTTTCATATAAATCGCTCCTATTCTATGCACGCACGTATTGAGTATACAATGATCTGACTAAAGGTTCATATAAATCGCTACTATTAAATGTAGGCACGTATTGAGTGTACAGTATACAGATGTAAGGTTCATAAAAATCGCCCCTATTGAATGTAGGCACGTATTGAGTGTACAGTATACAGACGTAAGGTTCATATAAATCGCTCCTATTGAATGCACGCACGTATTGAGTATACAATGATCTGACTGAAGGTTCATATAAATCGCCCCTATTGAATGTAGGCACGTATTGAGTGTACAGTATACAGACGTAAGGTTCATATAAATCGCTCCTATTGAATGCACGCACGTACTGAGTATACAATGATCTGACTGAAGGTTCATATAAATCGCTCCTATTGAATGTAGGCACGTATTGAGTGTACAGTATACAGACGTAAGGTTCATATAAATCGCTCCTATTGAATGTAGGCACGTATTGAGTGTACAGTATACAGACGTAAGGTTCATATAAATCGCTCCTATTGAATGTAGGCACGTATTGAGTGTACAGTATACAGACGTAAGGTTCATATAAATCGCTCCTATTGAATGTAGGCACGTATTGAGTGTACAGTATACAGACGTAAGGTTCATATAAATCGCTCCTATTGAATGTAGGCACTTATTGAGTGTACAGTATACAGACGTAAGGTTCATTTAAATCGCCCCTATTGAATGTACGCACGCCATGAGTGTATAAAGGTTCATATAAATCGTCCTATCGAGTGTACGCACGTATTGGGTGTACAATAAACTGACTGAATGTTAGAGTTGGGGTAAACATAGGTTTTTGAGGGTTTATTTAATACATGCGTACACTCGATGCGGAAGAATTAATGCTGACGCTGACACAATATGGCACTCGTATGGAAATATGGACACTGGTGAATGTATACATGCGGAAATCGGCAGACAACATGTATACATACATAAACACAAAAAATGCAGTAATGAAGACACATAAAGACGTAATTAACACACATGATGACGAAGCACGTCAGAGCACAGCCTAGGAACGGTGGGTAGGAAAACACCCATTAGAGAGCTGAAACTGGCTATTTCACTAGTGCCAAACTTCCATCTGTTTCGTCATCTTCTAATCGAATGGAAAACAAACTTAACATGCAGCATGTCTCAGAAGAAACAGGTCAATTCATGAAACAGGTCAATTCAGTAAAAGTTTAAATAAAGGGTGGAAATGTCTTTGTCTCAGAAATTTACCAAGTTCGTTAACGACAGTCCTGCTGAAGAAGTAATTTAAAGACATTCACATACACGTTTTTGCATATTTTTACTATTATGTACACAATGCCGGTATAGCCTTTGTGGGAAATACTTTACTTTATATTGTACTGTAAGTTAGTGGTATGCTGTGGTCGGCATTACTTCTGGCGCAAAGAATGCACGCACGCATTGTATGTACACTATTAAAACTATGCTAAACCTACCCAAAACCTTTAGTCAGTATATTTTACGCTCAATACGTGCGTACATGTATCCAATAGGTGACATTTAATGTTGGCGAACATGCTGCGGATAAAGATTGTCAATGAGTAGTTGTGCCAGCGATGTCCTACTGTGCTCTTTAGGTGCCCGTATCAGCCTAGTTGTCTGTATATTTTACTATACCTATGTAGTTGGCATATATTTCTATAAAGTACAAATCCACAGCTATTTAGTTAGGTTTTTTTATTAGAGTGTCTGCGTTATTTGAACGTGACTTTCCCATGTTTTCATTTGCTTGTATTAAATGAGTTAGAAAAAAAGCTGTAGATATGAAATTTTTACTAGAGTAAGGTTAAGAATCAAACAATACATAACTGATTGTGTTAGATAGCTCGACATTAATTCGATTTTCTATCTAGTTTCACTTGCCTTCGTTAGAATGTTTATCGCGTCATTACCAATTATAGACACTTATGTATATTTTTGTAGCACCGTTCGAAAAAAAGTGGTCTAATATCAAGTACTACAACAAGTACTATACATACTGCATCTTTAAATAAAAAAGAAAAAATGAAGCACAATGTCTTAGCCTAATGTATGCCAATGTCAAGTTGTAACTAGATACTTGTATTTCATTTTTTTTTTTCATACAAGTCATATATAATTATCATCATGGAAACACAAAGAATAAATTATTATGTGTGAGTCTTTAATATGCATAAAAATCTCTTGCATTTTTACACTTTGTTACGTTGTTATTCGACAATATAACCACACCATTAGAAGGCGCAAGAAGGGCATATAAAGTCGACATAATTGTAACGTCATTTCGATCGAGTATTTAAGGTATTGGACCCGTAATAGAGTATCTCCTTTTTGAAGAGTATTCAATTCCTACTATAAACCTACTTTGATTGCAATTTTCAGGGGGCGTAGGTTCAAACCCCACTGGGACCCAATTTTTTTTTCTCCATGTTTTCCTTTTTTCTAGTAAGGTTTTACTTCTTTCAAGACTAATTATGGATGAATTGTACAAAAGTGGAAAATTATCATTTTATAAGCGATTTGTTTGCTGTTTAATGTGAATTTACCTCTGAATCAGGAGGGATAGAGTTAGACATCTTTAAAAATAGAGAGTTACGTGCGGTAAAAGTTCTCTATTTTGCCTTAATTCGTTAGATTACATGTTGTGGAAGAAATGCAGGTAGGTTTTACTATTGCCCCAAGGTTATTTTTGAATGAAGTGAGCAAAATTCAAAACAGACCCACCGGATTCAACCTTAATTTTTCAATTTTGGAGTTAGAATTCTGTCTCATTAAATCTGTTTACTTTAGGCACCCTTGACAAAAAGATTTTTAAAGTTTTGTTTTGTGTTTTATAATTGTTTAACAATAGTTTGATGTTTCTTTTATCAAAATTAATGTTGTAATGAATTCTCTGCAAGCGTTTTAGATAGTGGCCATCACATTGAATTTTGTCTCTTCTTGAGCGTGAGGAAATACCATATATTATACAAAATTTACAAAAAACGGCACGGTGAAAGTTGTTTAAAATTTGCAACACGGTGTGAAACATGGTCAGCTTTAAGAATATACCAAGCAAATGCCATTTTAAAACATTAGTATTAGGGGTCCAATACCTTAATTTCTTCCCACCTCCAGGATGCCTTGATCAGCATTGAAAAAGATTTATCTTAAGTGAAATGAAGCTGTCGCACCGACATTTTCGGGACACAGGAAAGTATTAATGTTACATGATTGATTCTCTTATACTTGCTCAATTTACACGTTACACTTTAACAGCTCAATAAGTTTTTTTCCTTTTATGTAGCGGAAAGAAAATATCACGTTTACGGATCCGTACCCTTAGACACTTGCTTTCATGAACTAATGGGGATCCGTGGGTACAGGTATTTTAAAATACACTTAAACTTGATCAGTCCTGTCGGCATCAGTCACACGATAAAAGGACTATGATATGTTTCTTGTTATTTTTTTTGATGTTTCTGATATAAAACATAAGAATTGATCAATCATGAAAAATATTCGCCATTTTAATATGATGTACCACATAAATCACTTGCCCCGCACCAATGTGAGTCCGAGCCTTACTCTTCATGTAAGGAAGCCAACCAGTTAACATAACGCACAAAGGATCCTCCTCCACCATCAAAGCTGGAGATTCGCCATATTACCTATGACTGCGTCGGTGCGACGTAACACCCAACAAATAATTTTCTAATACAATCACTAAAGCAAACTCATGTTAATTTTGCAAAAATAAACGTATGTTCTTCAGCGTTATCCTTATCTGATCGACATAGACGTACGCGAAAATATATGAGACAAATCGCTATGTAGTGAAATTTTGAGACGGACCTGTACTTTTGATTATACAAATGAGGTTATCTACTGAATTCGGTCTTGATACAGAGACCAATCAATTCTGTCATAGAATAAGTGTAATCTTTGTTGAACACGGCTTACTATTTGTAAAATGAAACAAAATTGAACTGTCTCAGCTGCAACTTATAAGGTAAAGGAACATCAAGATACGACCATATAACACTTGTGCTGCGTGAACTCCATTGGATTCCTGTGCAGTGTAGGGTAGAATACAAAATTCTAACACATACATATAAGGCACTCGAAGATCAATCACCAGCTTATGTAGTGAACACGTTAGAAATATATACGCCACCCAGAAATCTGAGATTGCAGAATAATGCATTAAAACTAGTGGTGCCCAAATGTCGAACAGTGCGATTTGGTGACAGGAGCTTTCAGACAGCAGCTGCGAGGTTGTGGAATGCCCTCCCATCTGGCATAAGAGAGTGTTAGGACTTGCAATGTTTTAAGTCTCACTAATTACCTGGTAGAATAATGTAGGTATTTTGCCTGCCAATCAATTACTCTAATCAAGACCTCTAGTGTGACAGAATAATATAGGCAGTGTTGTTTTTTTTTCAGTGGGATGTTTCATAGATGTTCTCTGGACCGTTTAGGTGGGTATTGACCCAATCATCCGGGACGGTTTGCATGCTGTGATACATTTCACAGGCATAATACTAGTAACTTCTGTCTGTTCAAAATGTAAGATATCTTCTGTTCTATTCAGCTCTAACCTGTGTCTTTGATAGGTCAGTTGAATTAAATGTTTTTACGATAATATATAGTATTTTGTTTCATGTTTTGGTCTGCTTACCTAAGTTTAAAATGCTTGGTATCTTATTACCGTAATGTAATTTTAGATTCTTCTTATAATAGTTCAATTACCATTTTATTGAACATTATATAAATGTAAAGCACTTTTGAACGTATTTTTATATGAAAACAGTGCTATGTAAATGTGGTATATAATAATAATAATAATAATAATAATAAAAGGGCATCACGAAGTGTCATCGTTGTCTTACATAATATTCTGTTCAAGTCTGAACTTTGGACATTATGACTTCATATGGTTTATCAAAGATAATGAATTACATTTAAACTCTGACTATATTAATGAAATAAGCATTTTGCTGTTTTTGCACTGAGCTTCGTGTAAGATAAATTTCATTAAGTCTTGTGATTAATGTTGTCTATAACAGATTAACCACAGTTACTTGTGGTTGAAATATAGGTACGTAAAAACAATGTATAAACTTTAAAACATGTAAGTTTTGTTTTCACAATATCTGCTTGAGTTTACTGTTAAATTAAATGAGCCGTGCCATGGGAAAACCAACATAGTGGGTTTGCGACCAGCATGGATCCAGACCAGCCTGCGCATCCGCGCAGTCTGGTCAGGATCCATGCTGTTCGCTAACGATTTCTATAATTGTAATAGGCTTTGAAAGCAAACAGCATGGATCCTGACCAGACTGCGCGGATGCCAAGCTGGCCTGGATCCATGCTGGTCGCAAACCCACTATGTTGGTTTTCTCATGGCACGGCTCAAATATTGAAAAACTAGAGCTATCACTAAAGGTGATGAATGTACCCCCCCCCCCCCCCCGCATGCACTGACACAGTACATTGCAATTTGACGCACACAAGATTGCATAATTACGTGGACTGTATGTATATAGACTGTATGTATACAGTAAAGTAACAAAAAACAAAGTCCCATAACTATGCAGAATATTTATCTAAAAGAATGTAACATGCACCATGCACAACTAGGGTTGGTACTGATCACTTGTGTGAAGTTCCATTAAATTGTGTGTAAGGGTTTGGTAGATTAGGCATGCACAAGATTGCATATGCAGACTGTATGTACATAGTATGTTAACAAGAAACAAAGTCCCATAACTCTGCAATTTTTGTCGCTGAAAGAACCTAACATGCTCCATGCACAACTACTGTTGATACTGATCACTTGTGTGAAGTTTCATTAAATTGTGTCAAGGGGATGAGGAGAGATGGTGCGCACAAGATTGTGTCTATGTATATAGTACAGTAACAAAAAAACAAAGTCCCATAACTCTGCAATTTTTTTTTCTGAAAGAACCTAACATGCCCCATGCACAACTACTGTTGTTACTGATCACTTGTGTGAAGTTTCATTAAATTGTGTCAAGGGCATGAGGAGAGGTGGTGCGCACAAGATTGTGTCTATGTATATAGTATAGTAACAACAAAAAACAAAGTCCCATAACTCTGCAAATTTTTTTTCTAAAAGAACCTAACATGCCCCATGCACAACTACTGTTGGTACTGATCACTTGTGTGAAGTTTCATTAAATTCTGTCAAGGGGATAAGGAGAGATGGAGCGCACAAGATTGCGTCTACGGACAGACGGACAGACAGACAGACGGACAGACAGACAGAACCTGAAACCAGTATACCCCTCCTTACAACTTTGTTGTCGGGGGTACAATAAGAATATTACATTAACTCGTTATTATTTAATATTACAGGCTACCTGCAACATAAACCAGTAACCGTTTTCACAAAATATGGAAGGATGTCACCAAATTTGCGGCATATCGCCCTGGCTTGAAAAAATTAACCGTAGAAACATTTCTTAAAGTTTGTCTTATATACAATACGAATATAGTTAATAAACTTTGAAATAAACATAAAACATAATACTTATTTCAATCAAATATTTGTGAAATATGTAAGAAAAATATTTTAATAGTATACAAGTCATTTTTAAAGCACAGTGGAGGTTTGATGATTGGCACCTCTACAATTTAGTCGCTACGCTTTCCTGTTTGATGGGTACTTGTGTGTGAGTTAAAATATATAAATCATGCCTGCTCTGACTTCAGACAAGTTATCGAGTACATTAGTATCTCAATTTGACCGCTTATTTGTCTTACGCTATAACGTCAGGAGCTTATCTCACTGCGAGTTTTATTCCGCTGTCTTGTCCAGCTACTCTGAAAATGATAAGTGTATGATAAACATGCCCAATACACGTTTTAACATCCCCACCCCAACCCCATCTTCTTTAAATTGATTATAGACCATTCCAATTTCAACTTCCTTTTTATTCGTTTTATTTTATATGTTATGTAACTTATTTTGTATACAGAGTCGGGTCATGATAACCAGCATTAAAACTTAATCCATGCCGATCAGAAATTTTTGGTGGTATTGCTTCCCACCACCTTTATATATTATCTTCCCTTCCCTTTTCCCTATACCTTTTACTTACCTCCCCCCCCCCACCCCTACCCTACTGTTACCCTATCACCATTTATCTTTTCATTAAGTCAAAAGTATTTGAAGCATCCCATCTGCTGTATCTTACAAGTGCAGTTTCTATTTGTGGTTTGCCCATTTTTGACATGTGGTGCTCTGGTTGTTCAATACTACGAGGGAGGCCGCTTTTACCTGTTATGTTTGTAATTGTTATAATCGACATATTAACAAGTTGAAAGAGACATTTCGAAAATCGTTTAACAGAATAAATGTAATTGTCCTAAAACGCCGAAACTGTTAAATGTTAATGAATGTTCGTGCATATTGGTTAATGAGAATTCAAAACAATTTGAAATTCAAAAGACTATCGTTTTCTAAACTTAAACAAGTTAAAAGCTTAAAGTAAAGCAATTTCAATCAGTATTTACTTCAAAATCTCCTCTCTCTCCCTCTGAAGTCTTTGGCTGATATGAAGGTCCAGGATATCGCAGATGCAGGTAAAAGGATCCAAGGAAAAGAACGTACAACCCTCACAAACCTATTCCTGATCCTGATATTGAAATTTCAACACAAGGTATCGAAAAACTCCTTAGCAACCTTAATCCCCATAAAGCTGCAGGGCCAGACCAAATAAGACCGGTCATACTTACCTGAGACACGATTTGACGGAATTGTATATAGCTTTTATTGCGATCACAAATTTAGAATTAAACTGTAACGTTCTGCAATTAATTTCTGCCATAGAAAGGACCTTTCTATTTTATCGAAACATTGTTGGTAGCCTATAAAGATGCAACATAATTTGTTACCAGAATTCAATACCTTTTTATTAATAGACTGTCAAATAAAGATACAGTTGATGATAGATTTCCTTTCTTGGAATCTAAACTGATTTTGAGTGATTATTTTCTATATATTTAGTCTATTGAGGAACAATTAAGAGTAAACCTTTGCTAAAATGTTTATCAATGTGATCCATCTATAATTCTTTGCCTAATTTACATTGCCCTTCTTAAATATTGGGGCTATAATACCCTCACCTCATGATGCTGGGTAGTTTCCAGAGTTGAAAAATTGATTAAAAAGACTGAGTAAAAATGGAGATATAGTGTCATAATAAGATTCCAACATTTAACTTGTCAGTGCCTGACGACTTATTTTTTGTTTTGAGAAAAAAATGCCCTATGTAGCTCAGTTTCGCTGAAAATTCTATCTTATTGTTCATTTTCACAACCCCCAGTCTCTTTATCTGGATGAGATTTGCCTGAGTCTCCATATAGTGTATGGAAAAGATTAAAAAGATCATTTACTGAAAGGGACCTTGGGACTTCTTGAGTCTTTTAATAGTTTTATTAACTGCTTTCCAAAACTGCCTCGAGGTTTCCTTCGTCGAGTTTATACTTTTTTCAAGCAATTCTTTTAACTTTGTTAAATCTCGTTCTAGCACACACAAAACGTCGCCCAGACGCATCAGATTTATCTCTAATGAATGTGTTCCTTGCATTATTAAACAGTTTCTTTTCCTTGAAACAGTTTTCATCAAACCACTCAGACCGTTTATTATGCTTACGGGTATTTAAATTACGATCTGACCTCGTATTAACAAAAACATCAATAGACGCATTACTCAGAATTGTTGTGAAATTGTCAACAACCTTGGAGACCGGAATGGAATTCAGTCCATGTGACAATTTACTAAACTCATCCGCCCGTTGTTTTATTTATCAACAAATAATTCGGCTTTGCTAGCATCCCAGATTATTCTTTGTGTTTCGTTACATGACCCATTATTTAATGGGGATCATCCCTTTCAGCCTGTTTACGAAGAAAACTAAAGCTCAACGGTGCGTGATCCGAAAACTCAGTAAATGATAAAATCTCAAATTTATTCAAGCTATGTAAATCTTTGCTGCTTAAAACTAAGTAATCAACAGTATTCTTACATTTTTCTTATCTGCTAAAAAGCGCCCGTTAGCGATTATACAGCCTGTACTAAAACGTAGGTCAATAAAGCGTCTACCTTGTGCGTCAGTAATTTTATCTCGACTTTAACAAGGTAAAATGTCTGCCCTTTTTACAAATGACAAATGTTGATAAATGCACTTACAAAACTCGAGGTAATCAAGTAAATCTGAGATTCAACTATAATAATTAAATGCTCCGGAAACGTAAATTTTACCAAGTTCTTTGTATTTTAAGATGTCAGATTCGATTTTATCCCAAAAAAATCAAACTCTTCTCTATTAATAACATTAGCAGAAGTCGGCGGAATGTATAAATGAAAGATATAAACATCTTTGTTAACAATAAATAATAATATCTAACTTTACCCAAATATATCCATACTGACTTTTATCATAAATGGTTATATATATTTTTTATGTAGTGTTTATAATATAATGAAATTCCACCACTTGACCTTCCTTTGTTTGTATTTTTGACTTATTACTTATATATGAGTACTTTAAAAGCCCACGATGTCATAGTTAAAGTAATCAGTTTTTGATATACACGTTTCATTAAAGAGAACGAAGTCATAATCGTTTAGAAATAACAAAAGATCACTGTCACATTCACTCCTGTTCAACCTATTTATGTTCTATGAAAAAAATGTTTATAGATGACTTTTTGTGACACCTTTTGCTCGACATTACCCACAAATAGTTTCTTCCCAACAAATCTGACTCAGTTGCCGTCTTTGATAGCTTGTTCCATAACGAGATCTAATGAACGCCGCGCCTCACGGACTAACTGTGATAGCTGAACTTCGACGCCTATGCCTGTTTCCTTAAGATAGTCTGCCAGATCAAACAACATTGAGCGCACGCGCACACGTTGATGACGGTAATGAAACGTCGTCAAGAAAGGACGTGATTTACCCGCCGATCGTTTACCCAAACGCCGAGCCTTCTTAACTACAAAAGTGTAAGCGTCATCAATTTTCAGCGTATCTCTGCAGAGAGTTTTGACTAGCACTTCACAGATTTTAGTTTTTTCTGCCTCAGGCACCCCGTAAAATAACAAGTTATTCTGCAGTGACTGCACTTCTAGATTCACAATCAGGTCTAACTGCTTTCGCTCTTTAAGTAACTCTGAAGGTTGCTTTTGCAACAGCACATAATTAATGACAATCTTGCGTCAAGTAATGTACATACATATATGACTTCTCTAAAAGGCCTATTCCTGCTTCTGATAACAGAGCCTATGTAAATGTTTAATTTGACTAATTCGTTGGCGGCATACACATGGGAATACCTCAGATGATCCGAAGTTCTACTCGGCATACACATGGAAATACCTCAGATGATCCGAAGTTGTACTCGGCATACACATGGACATACCTCAGATGATCCGAAGTTCTACTCGGCATACACATGGAAATACCTCAGATGATCCGAAGTTCTACACGGCATACACAGGGAAATACCTCAGATGATCCGCAGTTCTTCTCGGCATACAAATGGAAATATCTCAGATGATCCGAAGTTCTACTCGGCATATGTACATGAAGACTATTTCGAATTTTCCAACTATATACCCGGCATACACGTGGAAATATCTCAGATGATCCGAAGTTCTACTCGGCAAACACGTGGAAATGTCTCAGATGATCCGAAGTTCTACTCGGCATATTTACGTGAAAACTATTCCGAATTTTCCGACTATATACTCGGGATAAAAGTGAAAAATATCTCAAATGATCCGAATACCTTCTCGGCATACTCAAGGAAAATAACTCAGATGATCCTAATGTCCGCTCGGCATATTCATGGAATATACCCCAGATGATACCCACTTGGCATACACGTGGAACATACCTCATATGACACTTACTCAGCACACACGTGGTACAAATCTCAGTTGATTCCTACTCGGCGTGGAATATACCTCAGATAATACGTACGTGGCATATGAGTGAAACATATATCAGATGATCCAGATACTTACTCGGCATACACTTGAAAAAAACATCTCAGAATATCTGAATACCTAATCGGCATACACTTGGAACATACCTCAGATGATCCGAATACCTACTCTGTGTACATATTGAATATTTCCGAAATGATCCGAATACCTACTCTTCGTACATGTTGAATATTTCCGAAATGATCCGAATACCTACTCTGCATACATGTTGAATATTTCCGAAATGATTCGAATACCTACTCTGCGTACATATTGAATATTTCAAAATGATCCGAATACCTACTCTGGGTACATATTATTTTCCAAATGATTGATCCAAAATACCTACTCTGCGTACACGTTGAATATATCCCAAAAGATCCAAATACCTTCTCGGCACACGCGTGAACCGTATCTCAGTTGATCCGAATACCAACTGGGATATTTTAGTCTAAGATGATCTGAATACCTAGATATATATATGGAACATATTTAAGACTATTTTACCTTCACGGCATAGACAAAGACATTAGCTCTTCGGACATCAAAAACGAGCGTAATGATATCTTGCTTTATTATGTAAAAGACTTGAACAAAATTTTATTAAACATTTCATTTTGGACCGATCCTTGCTTTATTATGTGAAACACTTGAACACAAGTTTATTAAACATTGTATTTTTGACCGATGCAATATATACTTTTATATATACACATATATATGTGAAAGAATTTACTTATGTATTTGCACGAACAATTTACATTAATTCTGAGATTGAGAGTTCGTGCCAGCATCTCCAGCGAACAATCCACCCGATGTATGTGTAGAACCATTGAATTTATTATGCATGTACATCATTATTTATGTACAGCCATCAACCTAATTATGATTCGTGATTAGAATGTAATTATAAAATTGTATCATGACTAATTTTCTTAATAGAATCTATGAAAAGATCCTTTGGAACCATAGATTGCAACCAAGCAAAATAATAGCAGACTCGGTTTGATTTAATCTGTTCATGAGTGGTAATGAAATGTGCAACACCTCTCACTCCCCCTAGCACCGGTTTAAGGCTTAAGCGAAATTCTATTACAAAGATATAAATATTGAATGGACTCCATGATCCCAAAGGACCAGAAAATAAAACAACACTGAATCAAACTACGGGGAGACGTTTTACAGCCGCCACAGGGCACCTAATGATTGTTGTTGTGATAGTTAATAAAATCTGTAAAAAAAATCCTTTGGAAACATAAAACGCAACCAAGCAAAATAAAAATAGCACACTCATTTTTTTTCGGTTTCCTGATCTAGTATTGGAATCAGGCCCAATATCCGTGTCGATCATCCAAGACATAAAAGTGCCTGATCGGTGTTAAATCTTGATGAGATTTAGTAAGACATATCAGTTACGGCTATACGAAAAAAAAACTAACTTTTTAGAATTAAGATTGTTAATGAAGGTGATTTTGAACAGTGATCAAAGGCCTTGTCAATTTGTCACAGCCAAACCATTTATAACTTCTTTTGCAGTGATTTCTATTTTTTGGTGTGCGTATATCAACAAAGAAGTCACCTATATAGATAGAACCACGAGTGCATGCATGATATTGCTTGGTGGTGCTCTGAATTCCAGGAGATTAATAACTCGTTAACATAAGTTTGGCCAGAAGCACCGACTTCGGTATCTGCAGAAAGCCTTTTACAACTAACGAACTAAAACCGAAGAAACCTATAAACGATAACATCAATATCTATTGGAGTTAAGGTATACACATATTTTACACATATTTTTACATAATTTAACATAAAAACATATGATATTTGAAAACTTGGTGGTGTTATCACAATGCAAAACTTATTAATTGAATCTGTAGCTACACTATTTTCTGTAATACTGTTCGGTACACCAGTTTACATATCTGTGGCTTTATTTTGTAATATTTAATCCTAGAGGAGTAAAACATTTAGTGTTATGTAGATATTTAAAACCTGTCAAGTTAAATGATGTTACATTTAAAGTTTTATAACAATCCATCAATAAACGAAGTGAAAATTGCCTCTTTTCATGCATACATACATTTTAAAAGTTGCTTATTAATTACAAAACACCCTCTAAATATGTACATAAGTTTTATATGAAATATACCTTAATTGGTTTGAAATACTACTACTTTATGTGGAGGTATACGCTTAAATATGCGAATGAAATAAGTATATGGAACCTGAATATAAGCTTAACATAGTTCAAGTTGTTAAACAATACGAAATGACATTTAGTGTTTTTGAGTTTTCTGGTCCATTCGGATTATGGAGTCCGTTCAATGTTTAATCCTAGTGGGGGTGGTGGGGGCGTGAGGGGTGTTACCTATTTCATGATCTCACATGGACCGACTCAATCAAACCAAGTCTGCAATTATTTTTCTTTCGTTGCGTTCTATTCCTCCAAATAGTATTCTTACAGATTGTATACCTAATCTAATTTTATAGTCTCCATTGTTATACAAAGTGGAAACTGTTTCAGGATTGCATGTCATAACGTCGTTCTATTTTGATTCTTAAAACCGCACTATTCTTGATCTTTAATACCGCTAATTTGCAAATCACTTTTTATGAAGTAAATTATTTCAAACAAGGTAATCTGGATTTTATTCTTTTACACGCGAATATTTAAATTATTTGGGAGTGTTATCTTTTGACTTTATCAAAAAATATCAAATAACAATATTTTAGATACCAGAGAGGTCAAAACATGCTATTTAGAAATTTGATATGTTGTAGCTATAAAAGGTTTAGGAATTGATTATACTTGCCTTTAATAATTTTAAAAATTATTGATTTAATCAGTCTAATAAATTAAAAACTTCGGTAAGGAATACAGGATTAGTTTTACATGTTCAAGTAACAAGGAAGTTAAATCCCGTTATGTTATGTTATAGTAATATTTTGAGTTATTAGATTTCAGTACAAGAAGTGCGAATTGAGTTGATCAATTAAATGTGCATTCAAAGTAATAGAAACGAGTAGTAAATGTCTGTTATATAAAAATGGAGTTTAGTGATATAAGTAAGACAACGTCTGAAACTAAGCGCCACAGAAAGACTAATCTATACGAGAACACGGCTGTTACTGTGGCAACGGTTGAAAACGAGCTTGTGGATCAACCAGAAAAAGGCGAAGCAGATTATGAGCAATTACACTTGAGCAGCAAAACAGAAACGGTAAAACATAATAAGAAGGAAAATACACAAAATCGGAACAAAATTATTATTTATACAATTTTGGCAATGCTTGTTTTGCTGTATATTGCAGTCATAGTGTTGACTGTTATCGTATTCCTACCGAAAAGTCAAGGTGAGTGTAAAAGTTAGCGAATGTACAGTTATTTAAATAGTATTGTAAGTTACCTACATATTGTGCAAAATACTCGATCTCAAGATCATTTTAATTCTAATTACAAAATTCAATGTCATAGTGTTTTCTTTTGTTTGTTCTCTATACACGAGAAAAAATTTAACACTGAACATGTTTTCCAACTTTATGATGAGAAGAATTACAGAGTTCTTCTTTCTTTGTAAATATACGTTATTGCATTCCTAATAACATTTTATTCTTAGATGTTACAGTTACATTTACTATTAATGTGCGTAAAAACGACACAATTGTGAATTTAAAAGCCCAAAAACCAATTCCAGTTTAGTTTGGTATTGTGGTGAGACGAACTTTGTAATAAAATTTAATAATGCTCATACAACCACTATTTATAGCATAAAGGTACTAGTTATACGTTCAAATACTTTAAAACAGATATATTGTTATATGAAGTAGGCAGTTACAGTATATATACATTTTGTGGAAGCTCAGTTGTTTTTTTTCAGTTCATGGAGGTTGGAGCACATGGTCCTCTTGCGGATCTTGTTCAATTTCGTGTGATGTTGGCATGCAGTCTCGTAGCAGGTCGTGTTTTACCCCATATCCCAGTCTCACAGGGGATCATTGTTTTGGGGACTCAAGAGATGATCGAATATGTTTACCTGGCGCTTGTTCTGGTAAGACGCAAGGACTGTTTCTTATATTTTAATAGTTATTCAAGGACACGAAGAAGACAGGTAATGTAGAATAACGCTGAATACACAAAATGTCTGTATTGCTCGCTCTTTATTGCGCTGCATTGTTGCATACCATTCATGAGAGAGAAAAAAGTAAGAACTAAAGTGAAAGTCGCACGCGTGAGTCTTGTCAAGCGAGTCTTTTTACTAGATTTCTTTAGAATCTATAGTCAATTAATGCTTTAAAAAAACAAGATAGCCGGTGCTTGGGGTGTAAGGGGTGTACAACATTTCATTACTTCTCATGGACACTCAGGCAAACAGACTCATTCTACATTTTTTTCTTGGTTGCGTTCTATGCTTCCAAAGGATATTATTAGTCACCTACCAGTTCACCGGAGGGGACTGTAGGAATGCCGTCCGTCCGTCTGTCTGTTCGCCCTCTGTCCATCCGCAAATCTTGATCCTGCGATTACTCGAAAAGTATTCAAACAATGTGTTGTGTACATGATCTTTGCTTGTAGGTCAAGGTCACTATTGAAATTTAGGTAAAATAGTGTTTGTTTCTTAGCTCCTAACACTAACAAAGTTTTATACCGGTAGGGGACTTCTGTATAAACAAGCACTACCAAACACTCACTGAATAACTTTGCATTTACTATGACATCTATATGAAGGCGTGATCTTAAAAATATCATCACCCTGTTTTATTTGACGATTTGCTTCATATTGATTATAGTTTTTAGACTTCACAGTATGGAAAATGCGATGTGGATCTATGTTTTTTCATTACCGGAACTCGTGAAAATCAATAGATACCTGTTACTCTTAAAATAAAGTATTGAAATAATCAAAGGAACAAAACATAAAATTAACTATCAAATGTTAACATATTCGACAGGATTGATTTAATATTACCTTCATAATATTAATAAACATGTCATATTTTAAACATTATGTTCTTATTTTGTAGATGGGAGCTGGAGCAGCTGGAGTAGTTGGGGTACATGTAGTGAGACTTGTGGCGGTGGAGTAAGATCACAGACACGAACCTGTACAAACCCTGCACCATCATTATTGGGGAAAGCGTGTAACGGTACTCCTGTACAAGTTAGCACCTGTAACAAGCAAACATGTCCTGGTGGGTATTCACAGAGCACATTAGTTATGATGGCATTTTTAATATTTATTGAAGATCCAACCATGTCTACTATTTACAGTTTTAAAAAGTGATCATATAAATGTAAGTAAACTAGTGCCTTCGTATTATAAGTAATAGATCTCCGATGCATCTCGGGTATATAGCACAAACCACATGTCTACTACAGGTTTAATATGAAAACGCGTATCTATAAAAATTTTAATATGCAAAAGGACGGTAGGATTAGTGCAGGGTAGGGTAAAACTGACACAGTATTTGTTCCTCTTGGTAAGGATCAAAGATGTCTTTCAGATAAAGAGTAGAAATCGACACACACAAACAATTTTTAACTAAGCGGTAAGTTGTACATTATATAGAATATCAATTGTTTTTCCGAATATTTTTGAACACCTTAGCAAGTTTGAAAACCTGACCTTTTCTGAACGCTGAATAGGCAGTCATATATTATACCACTTGAAATTATGTAATGCATGTTTTAAAAAGACAGATCTGTAGGTCATGTTGAATCAATTACATTATTATATAAAAGTATACGGGTATCCTGTTGGTCCATCTAAGAAAATGTGCGGTAAAATCTATTCAGAATTATAGGAAAATTCGGTATGGATGGGAGAACTGATGCCAAGAACTTTTCAATTTCTCGCTACTTCATTAACCAATGCAAACGGTTTTGATAAAGACATCATATGCTACATAGGTATACTAAGCTTAACTCCGAGTAATCGCCAAACTGGAATGCTGTGCCGAGTAAAAACATTAGTGCTTCTCTTTAATTTTGTTTTAAATAGAACATTATCGTTAATGTCACCACAAGTATAAAAATGATGAAATACTTTTATAAGACTTTCACTGAATCAATTGATTTTATACTTTCAGAAAATAAGGTTGCTTTCACAGCGTATGGAATATCAGGAACTATGACAGCAATATTCTCTGAAATAATTCAGAACTATGGCAATGGGTACAGCAACTCCACCGGAGTGTTTCTATGCACAATCCCTGGCCTCTATTACTTTTCAGGACAATTTTCAAAGAAACATGATCACAATATTAATATTGACACATTTTCCTGTTACATTTTTTTGAATTCAAAACCTCAGTTAGGCGCCATCTATGATCCTCATGAAGATGCCGGCTCTGAAAATGATGCAAGCGGGTACTCCCTGAGTTTATCTGGCACTTTTCATTTAGATACAAACGACACAGTCTATATCGGTGGATGCAGTGGAATCCATGCCATTTACACAGATAAAAAACATGAAAGTACATGGACCATATAATCTATACTCCCGCCCTTGTTAGTAAGGCGATGTATTCAAAGTTTAGCAAAACATTATAACAACGCAGTTGTGTAAGAAGTGTATAAATTTCATTAAAGGATTTATAGAATATAGAAAAGAAAACTGAAAAGATATGTTTATTTTAAAAGAGAAAAGGCAAGGGTAGATTTTCGGGAAGCACAGAACACCCCAGAACTCAATCATAGAGCCATGCATCATAAGGTAGGCCCACAACAGAAGAAAGCTGTAACGGAAAAATATTGTAGACGGGCGGTTCAAAAATCCACCGTCAAGTACCTTCTAATGATTTGCAAAATACAGAAAAAAAGGGGAGGGATAAGTGGTAGATAAAATGGGCGGGTGTTGGTGGAAAGTAGAGCAAGGATGAATATTCAACAGGGAAAGCAACGTTCCTTAAACGCATGCTCCCTACACCGTAATCCACAGCAGCGCAGACACGAACGTATAAAACAAAAACACACACAAACACACGCATGCACGCACGCACACAACTAAAATACACAGATAAACAAACAGACAAGCAGGAAAAAAACAACAGTCAGGCACCGCCTAAGGACGACCGGCGGCCAAAAGTATGGTGGGAACGATAACTTACTCATAGTAAAATGAGAGGGGTGTAAATGCAAGGGAGAGCAAATGCAAAGGGAAGTGATGGGAGGGAACTATAGGGGTAGTGAGGAAAAAGAGGAATGAAACGCCAGCAACAAATAACACAACACGCCATAATACGAGACGGACAGAAAACAAGTTGAAAATAGGTGCACCGCCCAGGAACGGTCAGTAACCTTTATAAAGGAAACTGAGGGTTTAAACGCGTTTGAGTCATTTTATCGTAAAATAGCGACTTGTCTAATAGTTGTTCGCAACCGCGTATGTCATCTTAATCAGTATTACGTTGTAACGCATACATTATTTTTGAGAAACAAACATGATTTTGCTTAAGCAATTGTATAAGATGAAATTAAAGTGATTAATATTAAAAAGCAAATATTTCACATCATTTATAGATCTTCACTTTTATCCAAAAAAATACATAAATGTTAAACGACAGGAAGAAAAATAAAACTCGTTTTGCTTGTGATTAAAGCCATCCTTATATAAAGCATGTGCAATGATCAATAGATAAAGTCATATTAAGTAGGTAAAATTATTAAGCTTTATTCAAGAAAAATATTCTGCGTTTTCCATAATTATTTAATTAAATTAAATATTGAATTGCGCAAAGAACGGGAAATCCGGATTGGGTAGGCTTGATGAAATTGAATATTCTTTTAAACGTTTTTGAGGCAGTTTTCCGAACCTTTCCTTCATGAAACATAGTATTAGTGCCAAATTTGGATTTAAATTATTTCGTGTGTAATGTTGTTTGTTGTTGTTAATAATGATCATTAATTAGACGGCATTGTGTTTTATTTATAACAGATGGTAGAATTTAAGGTAATACAAAAACTTGATTAGATATTTCTCGACAATAAAATCAAGTTTTATGTACTTTATTTCATTATTTTTTTCAGATTAATATACTTAAACTCAATCAGGTCTGCACAAGTCACAAAAAGGGCTATGATATGCCTCCTGCTATATATGTTATTATTGTTGGTTTCTGATACAGAAATTAAGAATTCATCAATCATGTGAAAATATTCGCCATAATATAACACTTAAACTTAGTTCAGGTGCCTCAATGGCCGCTGACTTCAAATAACAAGCCTCACTCGAAGGCGTTGAATTCTTCATGTAAGGAAGTCATCCACCTGGCTTACGGAAGATCGGTGGTGCTACCTAGGTGCCCACTCATGGTGAAATAATGCACGGAGGTGCAAATGTGTTCTTCCTTCACCATCAGAGCTTGAGAATCGCCATATGATTGTGTAGGTTCCAGGTTAAAACCAATGAATTATCTTCTAATACAATCACTAAAGCAAACTTATTTAATCTTTTAAAAATGATAGATCTAGATGCTTTTCAGCTTGATCCTGATTTAATCGATTTTGAACATTTATCAGCGCTTTTGAGCGTTTATTTTATAGATGAAAAGAGCGCTATAAAAATCTGGTAAATAATAATCGACATAGGCGTATGCGAAAAAATATTAGACAAATCGTTATGTAGTTAAATTTTGATTATACTTTTGATTATACAAATGAGGTTATCTACTGAATTTGGTCTTTATAGAGACCAATCAATGTCATAGAATAAGTGTAATCTTTGTAGAACACTGCTTACTATTAATAAAATGAAACAAAAATGAAATGTATGAGCTGCAACTTTTAAAAAGACATCACGAAGTGTCATCGTTGTCTTCGATAGCATATTCTGTTCATGTCTGGACTTTGGACATAATGACTTAATGCGGTTGCACAGAGATATTGAATTACATTTAAACTCTGGCTATATCGATGAACTAAGTATCTGCTGTTTTTGCACTGAGCATGATGTAATGTCTTGTGATTAATGTCGTTTAAAATAGATTAACCACAGTCACTTGTGGTTAAAACATATGTACGTAAAAACAATGTATAAGCTTCTTGAAAACATGTAAGTTTTTTTTCACAATATCTGCTTGAGTTTACTGTTATATTAAATATTGAAAAATAAGAATATTATATAAACTCGTCATTATTCAATATTACAGGCTACCTGCAACATAAACCAGTCACCGTTTTCACAAAATATGGAAGGAGCAACATATCGTCCGGGCTTAAAAAATAAACGGTAGAAACATTTCTTAAAGTTGATCTTATATACTACAGAGATATAGTTAACAAACTTCGAAAAGTAAACATAAAACATAAAATAGAGAAAAGTAGAAACTTCACAGGTCGCTCAACACGACAAAAACGAAAATGTTGCAGGCTCGGTTTGATTGAGCCTGTTCATGGACGGTAGTGGAAATGCATGCTACCGTCCACGCCCTCTAGCCCCGGGTTGAGCAGAACTCAACATTTACACATGCTAAAAGTACAAAAAGCAATTTGGAGACATCCGCAGATGTATTCAAACGGCGGTGAACATGGAACCTTCAATGATACACGTGTTGAGGCGTGTAATTCCATGAAGAGCGGCGTTTGGTCCCCAGATAAAATAATGGGTTTGCCCCAAACGAGAAAACAATGGGCAGAACTAAACAAACTGGAATTTAGGAAGGGGATCTGAGGTTATGGAGCCTGCGTATCACAGGAACTGTCAAAAGACAAAATTAAAAAGCAGGCACCATATCCAAGGGATGATTATACATTACCCAAGACTATGAGACTATGAAAGCGGGAGTATTGGAACCACCCGGGCCGAAATTGTCATGTTGAGAAACTAAACAGTACCAATAACACGACATAAAAGTCGTGCTGAACGATCTGAGAAGATCGAAATATAACAGCCCTGACTGAATCAAATATTTGTAAAATATGTTAGAAAAAATAATTTAAAAGTACACAATTCATTTTTAGCTCACCTGTCACATAGTGACAAGGTGAGCTTTTGTGATCACGCAGCGTCCGTCGTCCGTCGTCCGTGCGTGCGTCCGTGCGTCCGTAAACTTTTGCTTGTGACCACTCTAGAGGTCACATTTTTTGTGGGATCTTTATGAAAGTTGGTCAGAATGTTCATCTTGATGATATCTAGGTCAAGTTCGAAACTGGGTCGCGTGCCGTCAAAAACTAGGTCAGTAGGTCTAAAAATAGAAAAACCTTGTGACCTCTCTAGAGGCCATATATTTCATAAGATCTTCATGAAAATTGGTCAGAATGTTCACCTTGATGATATCTAGGTCAAGTTCGAAACTGGGTTACGTGCCATGAAAAACTAGGTCAGTAGGTCTAAAAATAGAAAAACCTTGTGACCTCTCTAGAGGCCATATATTTCACAAGATCTTCATGAAGATTGGTCAGAACGTTCACCTTGATGATATCTAGGTCAAGTTCGAAACTGGGTCACGTGCCGTCAAAAACTAGGTCAGTAGGTCAAATAATAGAAAAACCTTGTGACCTCTCTAAAGGCCATATTTTTCATGAGATCTGTATGAAAGTTGGTCTGAATGTTCATCTTGATGATATGTAGGTCAAGTTCGAAACTGGGTCACCTGCGGTCAAAAACTAGGTCAGTAGGTCTAAAAATAGAAAAACCTTGTGACCTCTCTAGAGGCCATATATTTCATGAGATCTTCATAAAAATTGGTCAGAGTGCTCATCTTGATGATATCTAGGTCAAGTTCGAAAGTGGGTCACACGCCATCAAAAACTAGGTCAGTAGGTCAAATAATAGAAAAACCTTGTGACCTCTCTAAAGGCCATATTTTTCATGGGATCTGTATGAAAATTGGTCTGAATGTTCATCTTGATGATATCTAGGTCAAGTTCGAAACAGGGTCATGTGCGGTCAAAAACTAGGTCAGTAGGTCTAAAAATAAAAAAACCTTGTGACATCTCTAGAGGCCATATTTATGAATGGATCTTCATGAAAATTGGTCAGAATGTTCATCTTGATGATACCTAGGTCAAGTTCGAAAGTGGGTCACGTGCCTTCAAAAAGTAGGTCAGTAGGTCAAATAATGAAAAAACGTTGTGACCTCTCTGGAGGCCATATTTTTCATGGGATCTGTATGAAAGTTGGTCTGAATGTTTATAAACTGGGTCATGTGGGAAGAGGTGAGCGATTCAGGACCATCATGGTCCTCTTGTTAAATCATAGTGGAAGTTTGATGATTGGCCCCACTACAATTTAGTCGCTACGCTTTCCTGTTTGGTAGCTACTTGTGTGTGAGACAGAATATATAAATTTTGCGTGCTCTCATCATTAAGTACATTGGTATATTACTATTTCAATTGGACCGCATTTATTTGTCTTACGTTATAACGTCAGTACCTTATCTCAGCGGGAATCTTATTCCACTGTCTTGTCCAGCTGCTTTAAAAAGGATAAGTGTATGGTAAGCATGTCCAATACACATTTTAACATTCCCACCCCAACGCCGTCTTCTTTATACTGATTACAGTCCATTCCAAGACGGTGTCTCTAATTTCAATTTCCGTTTTATTCGTTTCATTTTATATGTTATGTAACTTATTTTGTGTATTATATATTCCCACCTCCTTTTATTGTTTTATCGTCTCTTCACTTGTTAACTCCATTTATACTTACCTTTCCCTCTCCTACTGTTACCATATCCCCATTTATCTTTTCAAGTAATGGAGCATACCATCATTCTATGTTTCTATTTGTGGTTTGCCCATTTTTGACACGTGGTGCTCTGGCTGCTCAATGCTTTGAGGGAGGCTACTTTTAGTTTTTGTGATTTTTATAATCGACATATTAACAAGTTGAAAGAGACATATCGGACATTCGTTTAACAGAATAAACGTAATTGTCCTAAAACGCCTATAACAAGTTGAAAGCGTAAAGTACAAGTACGTCGTGCTATCAAGTATTGTTAAGGACACTGTCTAAATTTAACAAAGGGATTGGTGCAGATGTTAACTTCACATAAAAACTAGGATCACTGTTATGATCAAATGTTTATATGGTTTTGGCATTGTGCATGACTTTGGTGACATTGAAATGTCTCTTAGTCAGGAGAGATAAGAGGTTTTAATAGCCTGACTTACAATGACGGGACCGGAATAAATAGAGAGGTGTATAAGTCATTTTAGACACCTCGACAGAGGTAATTATAACTAGAGGACACATTACTGGAAGATAGATGTAATTAAGTTGTGAAGCTTCTGATAATGGGTTGTATCTGTAAGTACTTAACTGATCACTTAACTTACATCTTTTGTGGCAAAATTAGATTTTTCTTGAAGACAACTAGTTAGAGCGAGTTCAATCAGATGTTTACCCTATTTTCAGGTGGGATGCTGTATAAACGGATGCATTACTTAAATGTGACCCATCCTTATGGGCTTTTCTACATATTTGTCCAGACTATAAACCGTCATGTAACACATACCTTCTAATAAAATCTTAACAAAGTTCCTTTGGAAGCAAAGAATGCAACCAAGAAGAATGATAGCAGACTCGGTTTGATTGAATCTATTCTTGAGAGGTAATGAAATGTGCAATTCCTCTCACGCCCACTAGCACCGGCTTAAGTGGAACTTTATTACACATATGTTGAATTAAGTCCATGATCCCAAAGGACCAGAAAATATAACAACACTGAATAAAATTACGGGGATACATTTTACAGCCGCCACACGGCACTTAAACATTGCTTTTGATAATTAATAAAATCTGTAAAAAGATCATTTAAAGGCAAAGAATGCAACCAAGAAGAATATTAGCAGACTCGGTTTGACTGAGTCTGTTCATGAGAGGTAATGAAATGTGCAACACCTCTCACGCCCCCTAGCACCCGCTTAAGCGGAACTCTATAGCTATTACACAAATGCTGAATGGACTCCATGATCCCAAAGAATTAATCGGAAAACTTATACCTTCACTGCGTCAGACAGGTTCCTCCAATGATAGCAACAAATTATTAGCGTTTTTCCAAATTCAACAGAACCTATCAAAAATGAAGTTATATCATAACACGAATGATTTAACATGTTTCATGGTTATTGAGCCTATATACAAAATGAAAATGAATTAACTAAATTGAAATCCGTAATTTTGTTCTTAGAAGCATTTTACAACACTACTCAGACATCTAAATGGAGCATTTAAAACATATTTTGAAATTACCTCCCTATTATATATGTTTAAATTTCAGACGGCATACAACAAAAAACTGCATATACAATTATGTTTTTCTATCAATGCCAATATCTTGGCTAAAGTTACTTCATCAATTATCTCTTAAATGACCAATTTAGTCTCAATCTATATTTTCAAACAGCACGTTTACTGTCTGAGAACTACTGAGAAAGATTTTTTAAACGTCTACCTTTTGGTCACTCACCTGTCTTAGTAATTTGAACGTTTAATTGTAGATGAAAGTTCACTTCTGTTCGCTTGTCTAGGATACGTGCATCAGTTGCAAGCGAATGACAAAAACATATGTAATCCAATTTCCTTGATTATGATAATAATCGTGTCGTACTTTTTGTTGTTTTGGGTCTGGTATTTTCTAAAGAATGTTATACTGTGAATATACTGTATAACGCAAGCAACATTTCAACAAACAAGCAACAAACGACTTTCCTTTGACATTAGCATGTTAGACATTTTGCTCAATGTATTTCATTTCCATGAATTCTAAATTTTAAAACAATATACTGTTTTATGAAAGATCAGCCTGCCCATATATAAAGTATATCAAGTTCATGTGTACTTATAAAACACAAGAACAAATGTCCAACAGGAGAAGTGACATTATAAGAACTCGGCGGTTCATGCAGCAAGGATTGCTAAGGTAAACCACGTGGAAAACTGCCTATGATCTGATTTAATGTATATTTTATATTTTGTTTTACAGAGTATGCTTTATGTCTGATCGTGGTTCACTAAAACACGGTAGTATGTACGTACAACAACAACGGATATGTATTATTTTAAATCTACCGTAGTTGAATTGACGGAAGCTGTTTTTTTACTGGCATCACTTGTTGTTGTTTTTTTTTCAGTTAGAAAAAAGATAAATAAAAGATCCCACACAGGAAAAATAAAAAAGGACTCAAGCACACACTTTTTCTCTGGTCTTATTTTCAAAGAGATAATAAAAGTTTCAAAGCTTTTTTTATTTCAACTTTTCAAAAAGGAGGACCAAAACAAATAAATAAGCAACAACGACGCCGACGACTAAGTGACGACAATAACACGAAGATATTAAAAAGAAAATGTCAGACGAGCTAAAACGGAAGTAGTGATTAGATTTTTATTTTGACTAGCAACTTGCCAAGTTGTGCCCTATAAATTATGCTCTTATAAGTCTTTCAATGAATTAATTGATTTTATACTTTCAGAAAATAAGGTTGCTTTCACAGCGTTTGTTATATCAGGAACTTCGTCAGTAATATTCTCTGAAATAATTCTAAACTATGGCAATGGGTACAGCAACTTCACTGGAGTGTTTCACTGCACAATCTCTGGACTCTATAATTTCCAAAGAAACATGTTTTAATATGAATAATACTGACAAACTCTTTGGTTACATTTATTTGAATTCAAAACCTATGTTAGGCACAATCTTTGATCCTCATAAAGATACCGACTTCTAAAATGAGTTTAATTATCAATTTTCATTTAACCTTTAGGCTGCTGGCGGTAAGTTATTAAGCCTTAGCGACTAATGTAGATCATGATCTGCACTGTTCGCCATTCAGTCAGTATACATTTGGTATGCACCCGTTAAAACAGTTAATGGTACCGTCCAAATTCAAAGGTAGATAAGTTCATTATAGAAATATAGCAGGATAAGGGTTAATACAAATGACACAGTCTATATCTGTAGATGCAATGGAATAGTTTCTTTATTTAAGGTAGTTCTGCACGTTTGATAAACCGGAAGTAGTGGCGTAACGTCATTTATCCAGAAAACGTAGAAAAAAAGCATGGACTCGGCATACGGAAACGAAAATTTTTATGAATTAATTGAAATCCGTGGGTAAATTTATTGATATACTTAAACTCGATTAGCTCCGCGTCAGTCGCATGCTAAAATGGCTATGATATGTTTCTTAATATTTAGTTTTTGATGTTTCTGCTGCAAATATTAAGAATTATTCAGTCTTGTAAAAATATTCTCCATTTTATTATGATGTACCACTGAAACTCTTCAAATACAAGGGCCTCACTTCTCGAGTGGTTGAGGCCGCTGACTTCAAATCACTTGCCCCTCACCTATGTGAGTTGGAGCCTCACTCGCACCGATGAATTCTTCCTGTGAGGAAGCAATCCAGATAAGAAAATGCACAGAGGATCTTCTACCTATGACTGCGTCGATGCAGATTATCTTCTAATATAATCTCTAAAGCAAACTAGGGTTAATTTTGCAAAATATAACTTATGCCTTTCAGCGTTATCTTTATTCAAACGACATAGAGGTATTTGACAAAGTATAAGACAAATCGCTAAGTAGTTAAATTTTGAGACGGACCCATACATTTGATAAAACAAATGAGGTTATATAGTGAATTCGGTTTTTATACAGAGACTAATTAATTCTGTCACGGAATAAGTGTAATCTTTGTAGAACACGGCTTACTATTAATAAAATGGAAAATAAAATGAAATGAGGTAAAAGGACATCACGAAGTGTTATCATTGTCCATGATGACATTCTGTTCATGTCTGAACTTGGACATAATTACTTCATTCGGTTTATCAAATATACTGAATTACATGTAAACTCTGACTTTTTTGATGAACTATAAGCGTTTGCTGTTTTTGCATAAAGCATGATGTAAGATAGATTTCATTAAGTCTTGTGAATAATGTCGTATAAAACAGATTAATCATAGTCACTTGTGGTTGAAACATAGGTACGTAAAAATAATAAATAATCTTGAAAATATGTAAGTATTTTTCACAATATCTGCTTGAGTTTACTGCAGTATTTGAAATTGAAAAAAAAATAAGGATATAAATGTGACTCGATATTATTCAATATTACAGACCAACTGCATTTATTAACCAGACACCGCTTTTACAAAATATGGAAGGAGTTCACCAAAGTTGCAACATAACGTCCGGGCTTAAACACATAAGACGTAGAAACATTTCTTAAAGTTTATCTTATATACTATAGAGATATAGTTAATAAACTTTCAAAAAATAAAACATAATGCTTATTAAAATCAAGTAGTTGTAAAATATGTTAAAACTATTTTAAAAGTATACAATTCACATTTAAAGCACGGTGGCGGTTTGATAAATGGCCCCTCTACAATTTAGTCGCTACGCTTTCCTGTCTGTTTGATGTCTTCTTGTGTGTGAGACAAAATATATAAATTATGTCTGCTCTGACTTCAGACAAGTTATTGAGTGAATTCGTATATTAGTATCTCAAGTCGACCGCATTTATTTGTCTTACGTTATAAAGTCAGTATTTATCTCAGTGAGAATATTAATTATTCCACTGTCTTGTCCAGCTGCTTTAAAAAATGGAAATTATATGATAAGCATGTCCAATACACGTTTTAACATTCCCACCTAAGCCCTGTCTTCATTATACTGATTACAGACCATTTCAAGCCGGTGTCCCTAATTTCAACTTCCTTTTTATTCGTTTTAATTCCATTCATTTTGTGTGTTATGTAACTCATTTTGTATATTGGTGGTATATTGGTGGTATTGCTTCCCACCACCTTGTATGTATTATCTTCATTTCACTTTTTTCGTATACCTCCTAACTTTACTAACCTTATCCCCTCCTACTGTTACCCTATCCCCATTTATGTATTCATTAAGTCAAAAGTATTTGAAGCATCCAATCTGCTATATCCTACAAGTAAAGTTTCTACTTGTGGTTTGCCCATTTTTGACATGTGGTGCCCTGGCTGCTCAATGCTTCGAGGGAGGCTACTTTTACCATTTTGTGATTTTTATAATCGACATATTAACAAGTGGAAAGAAACATGTCAAAGAATACGTTTAACAGAATAAATGTAATTGTTCTAAAACGCCTTAAACAGCTAACACATTAATTTTTGTGCATATTGGTGAATGAGAATTCAAAACAATTTGAAATTTCAAAAGACTACCGTTTTCTAAACTTAAACAAGTTGAAAGTGTAAAGTACAAGTACGCCGTGCTATCAAGTATTATTAAGGACACTGTCTAAATTCAGCAAAGGGATTGGTGAATATGTTTACTTCACATAAAAACTAGGATCACTCTTATGATTAAATGTTAATATGGTTTTGGCATTGTGCATGATTTTGGTGACATTGAAATGTCTCTTAGTCAGGAGAGATAAGAGTTTTGATAGCCTGGCTTGCAATGACGGGATCAGTATAAATAGAGAGGTGTATAAGTCATTTATTTTAGACACCTCGACAGAGGTAATTATAACTAGAGGACACATTACTGGACGATTGATGTAATCAAGTTTGGAAGCTTCTGATAATGGGTTGTATCTGTAAGTACCTAATTGATCACTTAACTTACATATCTTGTGGCAAAATTAGATTTTTCTTGAAGACAAATAGTTACAGCGGGTTCAACCAGATGTTTTACCCTATTTCCAGGTGGGATGTTGTATGGACGGATGCATTACTTAAATGTGACCCTTCCTTATGGGCTTTTCTACAAAATTTTCCAGACTATAAACCGTCATGTAGCACATACCTTCTAATAAAATCTGAACAAAGTTCCTTTGGAAGCAAAGAATGCAACCAAGAAAAATGATAGCAGACTCGGTTTGATTGAATCTATTCATGAGAGGTAATGAAATGTGTAATTCCTCTCACGCCTACTAGCACCGGCTTAAGTGGAACTTTATAACACATATGTTGAATGAACTCCATGATCCCAAAGGACCAGAAAATATAACAACTCTGATTAAAATTACGGGGAGACTTTTTACAGCCGCCACACGGCACTCAGATATTGCTTTTGATAATTAATAAAATCTGTAAAAAGATCCTTTAAAAGCAAAGAATGCAACCAAGAAGAATATTAGCAGACTCGGTTTGATTGAGTCTGTTCATGAGAGGTTATGAAATGTGCAACACCTCTCACGTCCCCTAGCACCCGCTTAAGTGGAATTCTATTACACATATGTTGAATGAACTCCATGATCCCAAAGAATAAATCAGAAAACTTATACCTTCACTGCGTCCGACAGGTTCCTCCAATGATAGCAACAAATCATTAACGTTTTTCAAAATTCAACAGAACCTATCAGAAATGAAGTTATATCATAACACGAATGATTTAAGATGTTTCATGGTTATTGAGCCTATATACAAAATGAAAATGAATATTAGTTCGTAAAATCACACGCATGTTGGATAATATAACTGCTTACTTTAAACTAAATTGAAATCCGTAATTTCGTCTTAGAAGCATTTTTACAACACTACTCAGACATCTTACTGGAGTATTTAAAACATATTTTGAAATTACCTCCCTATTATATATGTTTAAATTTCAGACGGCATACAACAAAAAACTGCATATACAATTATGTTTTTCTATCAATGCCAATATCTTGGCTAAAGTTACTTCATCAATTATCTCTTGAATGACCAATTTAGTCTCAATCAATATTTTCAAACAGCACGTTTACTGTCTGAAAACTACTGAGAAAGATTTTTTAAACGTCTACCTTTTGGTCACTCATCTGGCTTGGTAATTTAAACGTTTAATTGTAGATGAAAGTTCACTTCTGTTCGCTTGTCTAGGATACGTGCATCAGTTGCAAGCGAATGACAAAAAAATATGTAATCCAATTTCCTTGATTATGATAATATTCGTGTCGTACTTTTTGTTGTTTTGGGTCTGGTATTTTCTAAAGACTGTTATACTGTGAATATTCTGTATAACGCAAGCAACTTTTCAGATGATATCACTAATGGTAGAAGTTGCAAAGGTAAACGACTTTCCTTTGAGCTTTTTGTATGTTTTTGATATATTCCTAAATGCTAGGTAGCACGTTATTAGAAATTTTGCTCAAGGTATTTCATTCTCAAGAGCTCTAAATTTAAATAAAATAAAATAAAATGTCCAGCCTGCCAATATGACAAGTACATGTGTACTTATAAAATACAAGAACAAATCTCCAACAGGGAAAGCGACTTTAAAAGAACTCGGCAATTCATGTAGGAAACTGGTTATGATCTGATTTAATGCATTTTTTTATATTTTGTTTTACAGATTATGTTTTATGTTTGATCGTGGTTCACTGGAACACGGTAGTATGTAAGTACAACAACAACGGATATGTATTATTTTTAATTTATGGTAATTGAATGTGGTGGAAGCGTTTTTTAACTGGCGTCAGTCTTTTTTCAGTTAGCAAAGGGTGAATTAAAGATCCCAGGGAAAAATAAAAAAAAAGGATTCAAGCACACTCCGTTTCTCAGATCTTATTTTCACAGAGATAATGAAAAGTTCGTTCAACAGTGTTTAGCATCAGCGTCAGCGAAATAATATAAGAATAATATTGAATGGATGTCATAATAACAAAGCTAAATCGATCTTTACGGTCATTTATAGATATTTAAATAAATTTATAAGACGATCCTTTGGTTTAGAAGCATAATACGGCACCAAACAAAATATCAGACTCGGTTTCATTTTAAATTTTTGTCTGTTAACATGAGTAAAGTTGCATTACAACGACTCTCACACTCCATAACATCGGTTTAGGTATTTTTGTTTGGTTTAACGACTCACCGGTATATGTCATATGTTGACTTTCCAGCTTTGATGATAGAGGATGATCCCATGTGCCTCTCGTGTATCATTTCGTCACGAGAAGGCTTCATAGGTAGAACCACAGTACCTCCGTTAGCCAGATTTCATGAAGAATTCAAAGCTCCGAAGTAGGATTCTACACTATAACAATAAAACCTTAAATGCAAGTACCAGTCCGAGTACCAACTTTGTCTTCATGTCCCAGCTATTGTTGCCTCCATACTTTTTTTATAGTGTATTCCGTTTCGGATACTTCGCGACTGTGGTCCTGCTTTATTCCCAGAATTATATATTGTTGGATATATATACATTTGATTTTAAAAATATGTTTAGTAGATTTTGCTTTTCATTTTAACTTTAGATTCCTTGGATTGTTTTTCCTGTCAACAAACAGATGACCCTCATACCTGTAATGCAACAATTTCATGCCCCGACAAACAGGTAGTCATGTAGATTTGTTATTGATATATACAGTAAAACCTTGCATGTTATATTTTTTCTGCGATGCCGTTGTTTTCCGAACATACTAAATTTGTCTGAATTTGTTTGGACGATGTACATGCTCATATATTTCATATCTTTGACATTACACTCATTTAAATATACTTATGAATTTTATTTGATAATAACATCAGTTTTAAATAAGAAAGTCATTTAGTATTTCAGTTACTCATAAGAACTTAATTGCCATAAATAATTTCACACGAATTTTTTCACTGTCCAGGTGTAAACAAATTTAGACATTAATTTAATAAATTCAACAAGACCTTTTTTCAAAACAGGTGTGTTTCCTGAATGAGCAAGGTGGAATCTACAGTTTGGGTTGTGCTGATAATCAGGTATTTAACAATCTTAAATCTATATAAATCATACCAAATGATACAGTGCAATCAGATACGCCAATGCCAAATCATTAAAAAGATGAATAGAACTGCATTTTTAAGGATAATAAAATAGCACGACGGTAATAAAGAACATAGTTAATTATTTCAGACTGATCTTGTTTATTTAACCACGCGCAATGAATAAGTATAATAGCTTTATTGTCATGCACATACAACACACATAATACTGAAAGAAAACTGATAAATATTTTACATATATTAAATGTATTTATCATATACGACAAAAGAGATTAATATGTATGACACATTTTATCTAGCATTGTGGTGGGGTCGGTAAACCAGGAATTGTAGGTCGAGGTATTAAAGCACAACATGAGCTCGTACATGATTTTGTGGAGAGGCAGTCATCAACATGTTTGGAATGTTGCTCTACAGACAGATGCAATTCAGACCTATGCAAACATCCTACACGTAAGGCAAATAGTACTTGTCTGATTGTAATCTTATAAGTAACATTTAATATATGGGCAAATGAGATATGAAGTTCATTGTTGAAAATATATACTTTTACATTATTTTACAAGAATACTAAAGAATTCTATGGAAGACCCCAAAGGATACTTAATATCACATTGTTTTCAAACAATCATTTTGTATGTCGACATTGTTTCAAAAAGGTAAAAAAGATGTCGTGTTTAATGTTAATTAGATATTTATAGGTAGTTATTACATCAATATCTTTCGCTTTTCCTTACAAAATCACAAAAAGGCTATAAAGTATGTAAAATGTTGCTAGATATCATAAGCAAATACTCGTATTTATCTTTATGGTCTGTGAGACTTTCTTATATCTTTGCTTGCAAACATTTTACACCCTAGTTTTAAAGTATTACTTATCATTCTATATTCTAGTGACCCAATGTGTTGATGACGAGACGGTTGACTGTGCAAAAATGAACACACTATTCCATATTTGCCAAGACAAACAACAAGCAAGTCTTGTTTGTCCAAGGTTTTGTGACTTGTGTACAATGGGTAAGTTTCCAGCCGACAAGATGTGTCATTATTACATACTTCGCTGTCAGATCATAATTTATAAACCATGTAAAAAGATCCTTTGGAAGTATAGAAAGCAACCAAGAAACGTAACACTGACTTGGTTTGATTGAGTCTGTTGATGACAAGTAATGAGATATGCAATGCTACATTTACGTTTGTAACCATATCAAGATCGTATAAGCCTGATTGTGTTTGACCAGGTTTTCCTAACCCAGGGAATAGCAGGAAATGATAACACGCGTTTTATACGTGATCTTTCATTTGTGTTTTTAAGAGGGTTGAAAAAAACCATGTCTTACACATGCACGTATTTTAGATAAGTTTTTGTGTCCAGTATCTCGCATTGCCATATTGTCAAATGCATTTAGAATCGCAGAATACACGGATCTTTACAAAATAATTTCATTTAGTTTCTAATTAAGTTAAAGCATTTTGATATAAACTTTTTTGATCATTTCTGATTCATAATATTACGTTAACGCATACCTATTCGGAGATTGCAGATGCTGTAACTTGAAACAATAATGTTTTGACTCTAAGTTATAAAGCCTAACATATGAAATATTTTGTCGATCAGATTCAATAAATGATAAATAACTGTTTAAGATGTTAATAGTTAGATTCAAAAAAAAAATATACCTCAGCTCGATGGAGACAGCAAAGGATTCATATCAAATTGTCTAGACTAGACAGTCACATAATTATTTTTAAAATAACAATTCAATTTCAGTGAACGGTAACTGGTCGCTATGGACCACGTGGTCAAACTGTGACGTCACTTGTGGTAGAGGTGTCCAAACGAGATCTCGCTCTTGTACAAATCCTGCACCTGAGAATGGCGGCCGCGATTGTTCTGGAAATACAACTGAAACCAAGTTATGTCAAAGAGACACCTGTCCAGGTACATCTCCTGTCATTCACTTACATACCTACTGATTCCGGACATGCTTAGTTCCTTTAATTGCAGGGACCATGTTTTTTGCCTCTTCTTGCACATAGAAATATCTAGATCACCTACGTGTTTCATCCAGGGTATGGTCTGCGAAACCATATCAATAACGACCGTCGTCCAAGTAATGTCATTAGTATGCTTTACATGAAATACTTCACTTTAGTCGGATGGTTTGCCTTTTCTACATCTGAAATTTAACATAATTATATTTTCAGTTCATGGAGGTTGGAGCACTTGGTCTGAATGGGGTTCCTGCTCGGCTTCCTGCGACGTGGGCATGCAGCGTCGTGACAGGTCGTGTTCAAACCCCTATCCAGCCATTGGAGGAGATCATTGTTTCGGGGAGGCAAGAGATGACAGGATATGTTTCTCCAGTGCTTGTTATGGTAGGTATTACAATTATTTTGGAGCAATCCCTTATGATTGTAACTATCTCATATGTCTATTCGTGCCCGGATCCCCTCTCCTGCAGATCACAATTTTCCAATTTTCGTAAATTAGATTTTATTTCAACGTTAAACAGGTAATTATCACAACATTGCGGAGTGCATTGCACAGAAACTGTAAATTCCAAGGTCAGAAGGAGTCACAAAAGTTAAATATATTGCACTGCCTCGTCCAGGTGTTTGTTACCCTTACTCTGACTTACATGTAACTGGGACAGACCCGGCACGTCCAGCACCCCAATATCTGGAGAACATATTCTCTATTTAATAAAATCTTCAATCATGCAAGGAAATATATTATTATCGCTTTGCTCGTAAATAGTTTATCAATTCTATTTATAAGTACTGACTTGGAGAGAAAAAAATAAAGGTTATGTTTTGGAAAATTTACAAACTGAACAGAGGTCATTTTATTGAAGAGTCAAAACCATGCGCCAAATATATGTCATATTTGAGATAATAATGTACATAAATATTTGAAAGGTATTTTATGACATATACAAGTGTGTTTCTTCAGCGTTTATCCTCTTAGATCAAGGTTAAGAGGGTTCATTAACTGTCATGGGCATTGTCATTACTAGTTTAGGTTTATTTGAAATTACCTAATAACGGTTTTATGAAAGTTTGCATATGTATTTTTGACAACATTAATTGTTTAGGAACCCATTCCTCAATATCAAGGTCTAATTAATGTTCATTTTCATTTGTACCCAGATTTTGTTATTTACAGGTGTTTTATTGGCTACGTCATTGTTAACAATATTCTAGATTGCTGAAATTATTTTTGTTGTCCAAAACGTGAACGCTTTTGTCCAATTATAAAGTATGGCTTAAATTTACATGCAAATAACTTTTTTTCTATCTGAAATGAATGAGTTTAATTCATTTCAATGCCAGAAACCTCTGTAATCGGCTAGTGTTCTCGTTTTTGTTGCTTTTATTTATTTACAAGTTTTGCGCCTTTTTCATAATAGTTCGTTTTTACAACTGTCAAGCATTAGGCAGTTTGTTTGAATATCAGCGCAAACAGACACATTGTCAAGTCGTGGCGGGTTCTAGTGCTAGTGCATTATATATTTTCCTGTGTGTTGTTAAAGTTCTGAGAAATCGATTAAAATGAAATCAATCTGAGTGGCGTATAGATTTATCAATTTAATTTTGAAGGGACACCAACGTTCCATACAGTTTTAACGGGACACCAAATATCCACTCTGTTTAAAAGAGACACCATATCCCATTCTATTTTAAAGAGACATGATTCCAGATATGCATCAGAATATCAGGTTAAGGAGGACAGCAACGCTCGACTATTTAAATGCACTGTCACTAATGCAAGTTAATTGCATTAATATGAAAGTCGAAAAAGGGTAATATTTTTTATACAAATGCAAAAGAAATAGAGTTATCGAAACTGTACAAAAAATATCAGCTCATCACAGTGGACAAGTGTGTGAAATGCCAATACATTCGCATTAGTTCGTACTAATACCAGCTTACACGCAAAACTTACTTATTCGAAAATAGGGGGATAATTTTGTAAACAAGCAAAATTGAGTGATGAAACTTGTGCATTTCAAATTAAGTTATCACAGGAATAAGCGAGTGAGGTTCAATTCATTCCCACAAGTACTTATTAAGATACCAGCTTACATACAAAATATTGATAGACTAGCTAAAGTGTACAAAAATCAATATTGAAATGAATTTTAATCAAGTTATTATTTTCATCAGTTTCAGATTTTTAGTGCATACTTAACGCAACAGATAGATTCTATTCTTATGTTAACAGTATCCTGGAAAGTTGTTGATAGTTCATGTTTTAGCAATTTTGAAAATAAATCGTACATTATCTTTTTGCATTAAAGAGTAAATTTGGGCCAAATGGTGTTTATTGGCATTTATCGCGTTTCTGATATTATCAATAATTTACAGAAAGAAAAAAGTTAGAATTTGTTAGACTGGATTCCCATGATAATGTTAGACATTGATAGGAATCTTCTAAAATCGATACGGACTAGAACTCACTCTGTTATTCTGTTGTTGTTTGTTTTTCTTTTAATTTACGATTTGTAACACCTGAGAATACTTTTTTAAATTTCGAAAATTGTACATCAATTTTGAAAACATTCGAAACTGTATAGAATTTTGGAATGATTTTGAAAATTTTACATCAGTTGGGAAGCCGTACTTGATATGAATGATACCACAAATTATCCAATGGTTGCCTTTTAGTTTTCACTGTTAAATAAATACGAATTCTAGGGTGTGTTGTGGGACATGTTGCTTTCCACTTCTTCTATTCTACATGTTTCATTTAAACGACTTAGTAAAATGAGAACATTTATCATCGGTATATGCTAAAACAATATCATTGCATTTCTAACCAAGTATTTTAGCAGGTTGATAAACGAAGTTGTCGTTTTGTAAAATATGATTGAATTTTACTTATTTAATTAAAAGCTATCATATCATGCACTTCGGCTTTTTGTAGATGGTGCTTGGGGTAGCTGGAGCAGTTGGGGTTCTTGCAGTGTAACTTGTGGCGTAGGGATACGGTCACAGACTCGAACGTGTACCCTCCCGAAGCCATCATTACTAGGAAAATATTGCGATGGTACTCCGATGCAAGTTAGCATATGTAACCAGCAAACATGTCCTGGTATGAATATCTTGTCTTGGCAAATAGTTTGTATTTTACACATGTCGATCATATCATCGCTGTTGTAAATGTATATGTTATTAGCTTTGTATCGGGAAATATGCACGAGTTCTGCAGCGGAAATATTGCGCTCCTAAAGTCGCACACTATTCTCCGTTAAGGAATGAGTGCATATTTCCCGATGCAAAGATAATAATCCTTTATTACATACATATCTACACGTATAAATGTCAAAATTAAATATTATGAATAAATTTAGTTCTGTAGCCTGAATAAGATGAGAAATACTGATCTGAATAAAATAATTAATGCAATGACACACAATGAATTACGTCATGCCCCCGATATGAAATTCAGGCGTCAGTATATGGAAAATATTAACGTTTCTGGTACCACTGTATCTTAACGGGATATAAAATCGAGTATGTAATAAGCCTATTTATTTCTGCAAGAAGGCTTTGAAAATATTTATAAAATCTGTAAGAAGATCGTTTGAAAACATGGACAGCAAACAAGCAAAATAATAGCAGACTCCGTGTGACTGGGTCGATTCATGACAGGAAAAGAAACGAGCCACATCCCTGATGGCCCCTAGCACTGGCTTAACTGGAATTTTATTATATTCTACGATACAAAAGAAATATGATACACATGAATATTTGATGACATTTAAATATATACAATAATTTTAAGGAAACTGCAACACAGCTGTATAAGCAACATAAATTCTAATGTTGCCCTGTCAGTATTGTACAAAACAATAAATTTGTAAATGGAAAGAATGATCAGTGTAAGAAAGATGAAATAAGATATAGTTAAAAGTAAAGTATTGATTACATTGTAATAAAATGCAATTTTATACCGTTATTAATATTTTCAGACCACAAGGTTTCATTCACGGCTTATGGCATAAAGGGATCAACATCCATTGTGTTCCCTCATGTTATTGAAAACTATGGCAATGGTTATGACAGCTCAACGGGAAGGTTTACCTGCAAAGTGCCAGGAATTTATAACTTTGCCGTGCAGATTTCAAAAGTGTACGGGAAATCAAACGCTTTTGAATGTTTTATTTATAAAAATTCAGTTCAAGAAGTAGGTGCTATAGAAGGTCCTGTGGGGCAAACATATTCTATGAGTATATCAGCCACATTCCATCTAAACAAAAATGACTATGTGTATATTGGTGGATGTACTGGTATTGTTGATTATTTTACACACAGAAAATCCTCATTTACAGGATTTTTAGTGACACCAGATAACTGATTTATGTTTGTATATTCATTTGTCTGTCCGCATTGATAGTTTATGTTGCTTATATATTTCATGCAGTTAAATTTTGTATTTATAACAATTAAATATTTATCATAAACAGGTATTACACATGAATGATCAGCATATTGATCAGAATGGATATTTGATGTTTGTTTAAAATATAAAATCATAACAGTAACGAGGAAAGGGCTTTTTAAGGGTATGTTGTTGTACGTTAAAGAACAATGTCTAGGTCAATAAATGACCTTTAGCAATTTGGTGGTAAACCAGATCGAACGAAGTGTCGAAGTGTTTTCCATGCGATGTTGATTTTGACAGACAAGGATTAGGTCTCAGCTAGCGGGATTTCTAATAATTCACTTTTACCCAAAAGTTACCTCATAAAACTATTACTATCACATGAACAAGTGTGTAAAGAAATAAAAAAAGACTTATTACTGATACATGAGTGAATAAACAAAGACTATTTATACACATGTAACTACACAAACATATACAATATATAAGTAATAAAATCTATCAGAAGATCCATACTAATAGCACGGTTAGACTGAATCTGTTAATAAAAGGTAATGTTTATGCAACCCTTCTTTTGGCCCCTAATACCCAAGAAGCATGTTTGATATCTTTGGAAATATAACGTGGAATCACGCTTTAAAACACATTAACTAGAGACTGGCCGATATGAAAGGTTGCCTGAGAAGCAACGTATATGTCCCTTTGGATGTAATGCTGTAGAGTCAGAAATGCATGCCATTCTGGACTGTCCACTATATAAAGTCGAGAGAAATTTGTTGTTACAAAAAGTCACATCTGTTGTTGAAAATTTTGCGAGCCTAAATAGAGAAGAACAACTTACACTGTTATTTACTCACTCAGATTTGATAAGAATTTTAGCAAAAACCTGCTTCAACATACTTAAGCAAAGAAATAATACTTTGTATAGTGAAACACAGCTAAATAGATGACAGGATATTGTGTATTCATTTACTCACCATCTGTTTATGCACTTATGTACTCACTAGGTCAATTACTCAGCATACATACATTTATGTACCACTCGGTACTTACTCAATATACTTACATTAATGTAGTCACACGGTCTCTTACTCAACATTTGTACATGTATTGTGTACCCACTCCATCACTTACTCAGCATTGTACACTCATGTACTTACTTGGTCACTAGCTCTGCATCTGTACATGTATTCATTGGCATGTACTCATTTGATCACTTACGCAGCATTCGTACTATCGTGTATTTACATGGTCACTTACTCAATTGCTTTTACATTCATATACTCACGTGGTCAGTTCCTCAATATTCTTGCATTCACTTACTCATTAAGCATCCGTACAGGTAGTCATGTACTTACTTGGTTAGTTACTCAACATTTACACACTCATGTACTCACTCAACTCGCTCATTTTATTTGTAACTCTCAATTTTCAGCTAGTTTCAGCTTGAACAGAGATGTTATTCATGTGTATTGTATATAAAACACATTTGATTCTTAACTACTACGTTTTTATAGAAGATTTTAGTTTATGTAAAGTTATACATGTATATGATTGGAACTTTATGTATTTTACCTGCAAATGTCAACTTTTATGTAGTTTCATATCAGAGATGTTTTTATTCATAAATGATAAAGACTTTATTTAATGAGGCTACACATTTGGTTTCCCAATCTTCCATGTGGGCCAATGATACTAAATATATCACACATAATTTTTTTGTTCAAACTGTTAAAAACAAATGTGTTTTAGAAGGTTTTAGGTTTATATGTACAGAGATATAGAATTGTATTGGATTAGCCAGCTATAAGTAAAAAACCGTATAAAATAGTTACTGTAAAGGTGGTCAAGTTATAGCTGATCTACTTATTGTGGGTATTTGTGGCGTGGTTGGATTTTTGACATGGGGATTGTGTTGGTAAATTGACGGTGTAAGGGAAGAGGGGGAACTCTTGAGTTGTTTCACTTATGTTTGCTGGGGCGCAGTTGGATCGATGCCCTTGTTCATGATCCAATCAAGTTATAAATAATTATTATGAATCTTAAGTTAAATGGTGCGTGCATATATAATAAGAGAATATATTGTCTCTTGTAGTTCTAGTTAGAACGGTCATTTACATTTGTTTTATGTTTTATGCAAATTTATATGTTTGTAAATGAATGAGACGATAATAAACTATAAAATCTAAAAAATCTAAAATCTATCAATATGCTTGGATATACGAAAGTAAACATGCAATACAATTAAAAATGTAATACGCTTTTTTTTTAATATAGTACATTGAATACTGGTACACTTATTGAATGGCTTGTCCGTCAAAAGTTAAGGTATTAGGCCCCTACTAGTAATGTTTAAAAAAGGCATTTGCTTGGTATATTCTTACAGTTGACCGTGCTTCGCACTTTGTTGCAAATTTTTAAAAACTTTTACCGTGCCTTTTTTCATAAATTTTGTGTAATGTATGGTATTTCCTCAAGCTCAAGTAGAGACATATTTCCAGGTGGCGGCCTGTATCCAAAATGTTTGCAGAGATTTCATTATACAATTATTTTTTATGAAAAAATCATCAAACTATTGGTAAACAATTATAAAACTAAAAAGCATAAGTGTCAGTATCATTTTTTCTAGGGTGCCTCAAGTAAACAGATTTAATGAGACAGAATTCTATCTCCAACATCGAAAAATTGAGGTCGAATCCTGCGGGTCTGTTTTCAGTTTTGCTCACTTCATTCAAAAATAACGGTGGAGCAGAAGTAAATCTTACCTGAATTTCTTCCACAATATGTAATCTAAAGAATGATGGCAAAATAAAAAACTTTTTCCGCACGTAACTCAGTATTTTTAAAGATGTCTAACTCTATCCCTTCTATTTCAGAGGTAAATTCACTTTGAACAGCAAGAAATCGCTTATCAAATGAATATGTTCCATTTTTGTACAATAAATCAATAACAAGTCTTGAAAGAAGTAAAAACTTACTAGACAAAAAGGAAAATAAGGACAAAAACTTTGGTCCCAGTGGGGCTTGAACCTACGCACCCCTGAAAATCGCATTCAAAGTAGGTTTATGGTAGACATTGAATACTCTTCAAAGAGGAGATACTCTATTATGGGCCTAATACCTTAAAACTATTGCTCAAGGCTCGAAGTTTAGCCATTCAATATGTGTTATCAGAAGGCATCTGAAATAAATTTTAGTACTTGTTTTCTTCAAAGTTTGATTTCAGCCAAAATTATGTACACGATCTTATTACGGTGTATATACCGTTCCAGATGGTGATTTTAATCAGACTGATTTTGCCTTTAGCTCAGCAGTATTTAGTGTTGAACAATAGACCGGTCAACAACACTAACCGGCCATTTATGCAAAGACACATGTATGTATACATATATTAAATTGCCTGCCGGTCAATAGTCAAAACTTTTGCCCGAGGCCTGAAGAAACTTTCATAACTGTTTTGTTACATGACGTAAGAAATATTTTTTCATTCTTTTTTCAATTTTCACTTTAGTTAGTTAGTAAACGTTAGTATTTATCTATAACCCAGCCAAGAACACATACTATGGATCGGCAATTTATGTAAGGAGTCTTGTTGTAATAGATATTAGAGGGACATTTAACAATTTTTACACAAATAATTTCAAATAATAAATATTAGATTGTGATAAAGGGGAACCTGCATATCACTTTGATTTATTTTCAGTTTAAAACAAATCACTCTTCCTAATTTACGTGTACACACCTGTTATTTTTTAAAATAAATGCTCATAAACAACAAAAGTTCCATGTTTTCTTTCAAGTACAGACATTCCTGGGTCTGAGGTTATAAAACTAAGATTAAGAGCCAGTCTGTCATTAGGATTGTTTTAGAAGAGCTCAGAATTAACTAGTCAAACGTCAGTCTGCCATTAGTTAATTTTAAAAAAGGAGCTCAGAATTAACCAGTCAAGCACGTGAGTGTTGAGACTGGTCTACAAACTAAGTTTTATCACCTTCGAACCGGGTTCCTTCGAATCATAATTACAAAGGAATGCAATAATAAAAACACATAATTAACACACATAAAGATGAAGCACATCAGGGGACAGTCTTGGAACGATGGGTAGCAAAAACACCCTTTTGAAGGCTTAAACTAGTTTACTAGTGCCAAAATTCCATCTGTCTAGTCATTGTCTATTCGAGGAGAAAACACACACTTAACATGCAGTATATCTCAGATGAATCAGGGCGATTCAGTTAAAGAGATGGCTTCGTATGAGAATTTTACGATGTTCGATAACGACAGCCTTGCGGAAGAAGTAATTTTAAAACGGTTAAAGTCTTAAACGTGACTACAAACGTCCACATACGCTTATTGTTACAATCGCATACACAAGGCCGGGATTGCCTTAAAGTTTGTGGGGATAACTTTACATATATTGTACTGTAACTTTGTAATATGCTAGGGTCGGCATTGAGTGTACGCACGCATTGAATGTACAGTATTAAACCTATGTTAAACGTAACCATAAACTTCAGTCAGTATATTGTACACTCAATACGTGCGTACATCCAATAGGTGTCATTTTATGTTTGCGGACATGCTTGGGATAAAGACTGATTAGTTTGTGTAACATCCCTAGTAGGGTTTTTTTGTTTTGTTTTTTTTTTTTTGCCACGGAGCGTTACAAGGCGATGCCTTTTTACTCTTTTAATTGTTCGTATCGTCCTCGGTGTTTGTACTTTCTTACTATGTCTATCTATTTGGCGTTTATTTATATAAAGTACACATCCACAGATATTGGGTTAGGTTTGAGAGGGTCTGCGTGATTATAACGTGACTATCTCAGCTGGATATTTACGTTGTTTTTATTTACTTTCATTAAATGAGCGAGACCAGAGAAGTGTAGCGTAGATACCGTTGTGTGATACCGTTCACTGTATGTTACAAACAATCAATGCCAAACCTAGGTATAGTTCGTTTTTGACATCAGTGATGTCTTTGTGCTTTTAATAATGGAAGAGTCCGTTACTAAGGCAGTGTTATTCAGTACGATAGCGGTTCTTACCTAAATAAGGCAAAGCAAAGCATTTCGATTTCCCTAATCTGCAGACGAGTTGATGAATTGAACTCTCAACAATAAAATCACACTATAGAATATTGTGTAAGTACAGTCCGTGTCTGATAACTTCGGAGTGACGTCACGTCTGTTTATGTTTCCTGGACTTATAAAATTAACAAAATAGGTAAAGCAGCTTACATAAACAATAATATTGGGTGTATATTTTATTGCAACATGTCTGTCAGTCCCGGTAGCTCAATGGTTAAGCATTGGTGTTTGAAATATCGAATTTTGCGGGCCGTAGGTTCGAATCGAGGAAAGTGTTGTTGTTGTTTTTTTTTTTGTTGTTTTTTTTTTTTTTGGTTTCTCTTTCAGGGTAACCACCATAATCATTCATTTCTCCTGGAATATATTAATATATTTAGATAGAAATATTATTGAATTAATTTCTGTTTAAAGGGGACCAGGCATCAGCTCTGTGTAAACACATCGTATTATGAATGCATAGTCACGAAAACACTCGGAAATTTCGTGCAGGTTAAATTCCTCTCTGGTATATTGCCAGTATTATAGTGTAGTCAACATGTCCGAGGCGTCCACGTCTTTTTTGCAAAGAGAAACACTGTTCAGTATAAGAATGATGCTTAATGCATACTACAAACTATTCTGAAGGTTATTTCAAGCATCATCATTTTTCCATATTTCAGTTCGTTATTGTATACCATAGTGCTGTTTTACTGCATTTTGAATATTTTCAGTTGTCTTTGAAAAAAAAATGTAATTAAAACATAGATAAAAAGCAAAGATTTTTTTTTTAAAGTATATAAATCACGGTGGGATTCGAACCAACGCGACAATGGAAATATAAAAGAATCGCACATGTAAGGCTAACGCTCTACGACCTGTACTAATCTTCTACTTCAAAGTAAGCATTCCAGTTAGTAGTATAGTACAAAAGTGTGTACTTAAATTCGAAGCTTGTGACTTGAACCATAAAATAATTATTTACTATCAACTTCTGTGCCAGGAGAAATAATCTGCATAATTCTGGTTTCAATTTTGATAGGGTTATGCTCCTTTTTAACTTATAATTTTTTGGTTTAAATTTCATAAAATTTAATTTGTTAGACTCGCAACCTGAAATGGTCATCTGTTGTCAGTCTACACCAGGAGGGACGATCCCTGTAGATCTGATCTTGGATTTTGACAGGGTTGTGCCCCTTTTTTTTAACTTAGAATGTTCTGGTTGAAGTTTTACACAGTGTTTCTTTTGTGGACAAAGCTCTAATTCACTGAGAAAGGTTGAGCGTGCTGTCTTATGAACAGTTCTTGTTGAAACATATTTTTAATAAAACATACATTTTAAAACAGATAGCTTTTTAATAGCTGTATTAATAACACTGACATTATGGTTTTATATGTACCATTGTAGAGATTTAGGACAGTCTGTAAACAATTGTGTCCTGTCTCCTTTTCATTATAAATAGACTGTTTTAAACTTTTTAAATGGCACTGTCTTAGTAGTTATATGTCTAATACCTAGATTTTAGATAGTTAATATAGAATTTCAATTAGTGGTAATACCAGCAGTAATACTATGTTTTAAAAATTTTGTCTGGATGTCTCTTATAATTCATACATGAATGACATTGTACATTGTATTATTGTTTCTATAACCTATGTTGTATATTGATGTACTGTACAGTGAAGAGACTATAATAAATAAATAAATAAATAGATAATGATAATTATCGATTACCCTCCTGACTTGGACTCGTCCAAAAAGTCACTCCGAAGTTATCAGACAAGGATTGTAATGAGGTTTGTTTCAACTATTGAATACCAGAAGTGTCAAACAGTTTCATTCGTACAAACCAATCATTACGTTCAAACTTATGTCGCGGTCCAAAATTACACTTGGCTAGTAGGTTTTTTCTGCTCATATGAGTTCGAGAGTCGGGTCAAGGGATTACGGGTCTGGAAATACACACATATGCACCTATATAGTATTTTATTTGTCAACGACAAAATCTGTGGCCTTTGATTTAATCATATTTTATTGCTCATTACTATTTACATTTATAATAACAAACATCAAAAATGTACATGTACAGCCCAGAATATAAGCAAATGGGTCGGGTCACAAGTTCTTACAACATCAGTAAACGGCCCTTCTCAAAATCTGTGGCTTTCGCCATCAATATTTCATTCCAAGTGCAAATACATAAAAATAGCAAAACCGAGGAATGGCAAAATGCAGATAAATGATTAAGCATCAACAACAATCTTCTAAATTACCTGAAAATACACAAATATGCGCCTATATAATATTATATTTGTCAGCGACAAAATCTGTGGCCTTCGCCATCAATATTTCATTCCAAGTACGCATGCCTAGTGCAAATAAGCCGGGAAATCTAAAATTAGAAGAGAGGCCCATCCATGTGGTTAGATATTACACTCAGTGAATTATGAAATTTATGAATAAGTGATATGGGTAAAGGCTGGACTATTGGATATGGTTTATATAATGTGGATTGGACGAAGAATAATGCCTGAATATGACTAAATACGACAACTAGACTACGGAAGACGATTACGGACTAACTACAATAATACGACTACAGTACGGAGGACAATACAGGACATACATATAATAAACATACAGAAAACATAAACTACGGGCAGTTTACTCGACCCTGCGACACTTACACAGAGCATAAAGGGCATTAAGTGAAATCTAAATTTTCGGGACACAACAATCTGTTAAATTGTAACAGGCGTAAAAGCTCCCGTTGTTGTAACATTGTAGAATTTACGTTCATGTCATGTGACATTATTGATGACGTGTTTGGTCGTTTATGTAAAGACACATTTTGGATATATAAAGTACAAACCATTTGACATTCTGGGCGTGGGGGGTGGGGGGGGGGGGTCTTTTTTAATTGAAAGATAAACATTCTGGCTTCAACATACTGAAAAAAAATATTTGCGGACGCTCCGTGGACTCCTAAATCATTGAAAATAAAATTTCTGGCTCCAGGTCATATTTCTAAAAGAAGGTTATTTCCATTACACTGAGAGCCATGTTCTTTGCTTTTGACTCTTGCTTTTAGATTTACTATTGCCTAGGTCCCGGGTTCGATTCCCGGTTGAGGCTGAACTATTTTCAGTCTGTTACATTGATATTCGTGCACCCAACACATCAACCTAAAAAACGGCAATCATGTATTTTGGACAGCGTTCATTTCAGACTCCAAGTATTTTAAAAGAAATTTTCTGCTCGCTAAGCTAGCTAGCAAACCGGGTATTAGTTTTTTATTCGAAGCTGTAGTCCAGGAGATCCACTCTCTCTTAGTTATACAAGATATTTTGCTTCTCTTCCCTTCCCCTTTCCCTACCCACCAGACTGCGTACACCTTGTGTTATGACATTTGTTTTACCCAAAAGCAATCATTCCATAAGAAGCTCCGTTTCCAAAACGCACAATCATGCCCTAGATTATATGACCAAACTTTTGGGCTTTTTTGAGATTTTAAGTTTGAAGGTTCAGATCATAAGAAGGTCAAAGTCATTTACATATACGTCAGTTCGTAGGTCTTGCCACAAAGCTTGTTGACTGTGAGTATGAACTAAATATAACTATCATGTTGGCTGTAAGGCCCAAATTGTTGTTTATTGAGAGTGTAAGTTTAAATGTGAAGGTTATATGAGGGTAAAGGTCATTTATATACAAGTCATTTTAAAGGTCTTGCCACAAGGATAACTGGTTGTAAGTATGAACTAAATCGGGGCTTTAATGTAGGCTTTAGGTAATTTGGTTCGGACGGACGGACAATTCAATCGCGATATGCCCGGTGGCATAGAATATAGATGAACTTTATCAGACATTTTTGCTCGAATTTACATCAGATAATTTACACACATGTGTATAGGCATACTTGCTTATTAGGTCCAAAGGCCTGCGCCTGCACATGATTTTCACAAGCATAATTTGTAATATTAAAGATTTTTTTGGCTGAAAAATGATTTTTCTTTGAAATGGAAGTTTTGACATAATATGGACATTTAAATATGTGTTTTTTTTTTGTTTATTAACTATTTTAAACATGCCAACTCAAGACAAAAAGATGACTGTGCCTGGAATCGAACCCAGACCACCGCGGCAATAAAGCAGTTCTCCGCTGTCGTTACCAATATTGTAATGGTGGATTTAGTGTTTCATGCGTGTTACATGTAGATATTTAAAATGCACCAGAACTACATGTACAATTTATACTTTTTCCGGGCGAACACTACACGTACCAGCCTGATTTATGACCACATACGTGTAGGTTAGAACAGCTGGAGAAGAATGCCCAAGAGATGTTAGTATTGCGGGAATTAGATATTTCGCGGGGTTAGCAAGGTAATGTGAGGTCAGGGACGTGAAATCTCACAATTTCTTTCTTAAGTATCGCTCTCCACCCCTGGTAACAATAGCACAGTTAGGCAATATAACAGTTAGGCAGACAAAGATATACGACGTGTCACAGATCAATACCAATGACAATACAATATTTACTGGGACGGATATAGGATTGTGCGCCGCATTGCATGTATCTAAAAGAATATAATGTTTGATCTACCATTAAGAACAAATTTCTGCCATAATGTATCCAGGGCTACACGATGAAGATGAAAAATGTTATCCAACTTCGTATTAGTTGTGACTGGTGGTGGGGAGGGCAAGTATACAAAACCCCAGGCGTCTGTGCTTTAGACTATAAATAAGTTAAAAAGCGTACCATTTAATAATGATCTTATTTACACCAGACCAAGTCTGCATTCGGAACAGCAACATAAGATTACCAAAGAGATGTTAGAATGGCAGGAGTATGTGGTATCAGGCACACGAATTTAGTAAACTCTCACTCAGTCATATCGCACCGCCCCAGGAATAAGTAACGAGTGTTAGGCAACAATAACAATAGTTAGGCAACAATAACCACAGTAAAACGTGACGTTACATATCAATAATATTTACAGGGACAGTATAGGATGATGTGCTGCATTGTATGTATCTACAAGAACATAATGTTTGACCTACAATTAAGAACAAAGTTCTATCGTAATATAACCAGGGCTACACGATGATGATGAAAAAATGGTTATCCAACTTCGTACTAACTTCGACTGGTGGTTGGGAGGCAAGAATTCAAAACCCCAGCTGTCTTTGCTTTACACTATAATAAGTTATAAACCTACCATTTGATAAAGATCTTATTTATACCGGACCAAGTCTGCAATCGGAACAGCAATAAAAGAATGCCTAAGAGATGTTAGCATGGCAGGTTTATGTTGTATCGGGCACGCAAATTTGGTTAACTCTTACTCACTCCTATCGCGCTCCGCCCAGACAACAATAACAAAAGTTAGGCAACAATACCAACAGTTAGGCACTTACAAAAGTTAGGCAGTAAAACATGTGACGTTACAGATCAATGTTTTTACAGGGATGGCAAACGATGGTGTGCTGTATTGCATGTATGTACAAGAATATAATGTTTGATCTACCATTAAAAACAACTATCACAGTTTGACCAGGACAGCACATTATTTTTTATTCAATATTCTCGTTAAAAAGGTATATGTCTTTGTCTTCAGGTTGAAATTGATTACCTCTAACATGCAGACCCTACATCCTCCTCTCTGGCTCCCCGTGATCAAGTTGTTTTGCTAGAAAATAAGTGCATATGTTGCAAGACGGTGAATAATTTATTCAAATATCGTCTTATCACCAGTTTCTATCAAAAGTGCACATATGATTTTGTCATTTTGATATAATTTTGCATGTATCGAAAATTCAGTTGCCACTAAATATTGCAAAATGTATTGCAAGTTTCTTATAATTCATCGGTGAATACGGAAATTGTACTTGATTTTCGGTAATTGTCATTTATGGTGTTTTATATGCGCGTTTATTTCTTTAACATTTTACAAATTATATAACGGTGGTAATTTAATGACTTTAATGAGTTAGTTTCCATCCTGTTTTATTAACGTTTCGGCCTTAAGGCCTTTATCAAAACGACAACATGGCGTTCTCTCAGTACAACAAATGAAATACGAAGCCGGAACTGACGTAGCGATGTTCAACGTCACGTTCCGCTAAAAATCGAAAAACATTTATGATTCATGGGGAATGCCTATAGTTATCCTGTTAATATGAAAGCAATAGTAATTTAACCTTTAATGCTCTACTGTTCCAGGATTCAGGACAAGAATTCACCTTTTCTCTGCAAGTAATCGACAACTTCCCTACATAAGTGAGAGGTGACTTGCAATATTAAGGGGTTATAGCATTTTTGAAAAGGAGATGTTTACGCTGTAGACATTGATGAGAATTTCAATACGTGGCGAATCTTTACAGAGTATAGACGTTTATTTTATTATAATATAGCAGCAATCGGACACTTTAAATTTATTTTAATTGTAATTTCTCTGCTTATATTCTCAGTCTTTTGATATTTTGGAATATACTTTGTCTTATTTTCCACTGGTGAATTGAATAGAGTTTTCATAAATAAAATTTTAGAAAAGAAAAAAAAACTGATTAAATTCGTTTTCTTTTTCCTAGGGATCAACACTGCCTATATCTTGTGGTTATTGCTTGTAATTAATGATGGGACGTGTATCTGTCTCTGGTAAGTACTAGCTTATTTTATATTGAAATGTTTTATTTTTTGTATGCTTTTAATGAATGATTTTTTTTTTTTTTTTTTTTTTTTGCGTTTTACAAACTTATGTTGTCACTTTTTTGCATAAAAACGTGAAAAAATTGTTGCAAAATTTTGAGAAATAAAATGAATCAACTTTACTAAAGTTTCATCGTCAAATCAAGCCTGCGATATTTTAGTTTATGTCGTGTTGTAAAGCTCTGGTGTTGGCCACTTTTTTTTCTATTTTGTTATGCACGCATGTTTTATTCGCGCTTTTTTATTTCGTAATTGTACACAATTTCTACATGTTGAGCCCCTTTTTTCCCATATATACTGTTACTCTGAAAGGTAAATATGTCCGTGTGATAAAAATTGATACAGACAGTCTTCATATCCTTACGAATGGAATATCATTATTTGAACTGGAATGAAATCGCCTGGAGTTCTCAAATTTTTCTGTTTAAATTGGTTTGATAATTTGTTGACTACAAAGCCCGAGTCCGAGTCATCAGTTTCATGTTCCAGTGTGCTAACATAGCTAGTCAAGTAGGATGGACACAAGCTATATTTTATTTTTCGTTTCCTTCCTTTTCGTTTAGCTTTGCTTTACAGCCATTTTTTATAGAATAAAAAATAATTCTTCTTTAAATTTGAAGTTTTGACAAATTATGAACATTTTAAAATGAGTTTTTGTTCTAAACTATCTTAAAAAATGCCAAATTAAGAAAGAAAAAAAAAGACATGTCAGCTTATGGAATCGAACCCGGACCGCCGCTGCAATAAAAACTCCCCCACCCTCTCTTCCCCCCCCCCCCCCCCCCCCCCCCCACCCCACCCCCCACAACTTTAAAGGAATATTTGTTTAAGTCATGTTAAATATAGATACATATAATGAAGGAGGTTTACCTTGAATGAAGCGTTACAAACGCTTTTCAATTTTCTGTGTAAAATTAGTAAAACAGAAAATTCTCATATGTTTCCACAAACTATAGCTTGTCAGTAATTAATTTTTAAAGTTTTCATAAGAAATCTAGCATTAGTTTCTTTTTTGTCGTAAGACCCTAAGGGGTTCCTTTAATATCAATTTCTCGAACAAAATCTGACAAACACAAAAATTTGAAAATTCCAACATCCGTAAAATCGACTAACATTTTGTGTGGTGGCATATTTCTGCCACGAGGTAGTTATGTAGCTATCACGATAATTCGTAAAGTTTCCAGGGAACGTGTGCATATTTTTTTCTGAAAACGTTTCAGCAAAAAAAAAAAACAAAAAAAAAAAAACAAACTTTTTTTAGATACATTTCTATTTTTATTGTATTTTCTGAAAATATTTTAGCGGAAAATTTCGCGTTAATCCTTGGAGATGCTCGGTAACTATCACGATACTATTTAGAACATTCCAACAAAGTTATGCATTTTTCTGAAAACAGTATCGCAATACTTTTTTTCTCGATATACCTTTTATAACCAGGAAACAGTTAGGTTATTGCGATAATTTCTGAAAGTATCAAGAAAGGTAATCTAGCTAATAAATGGCAGTTGTGAGCATATTCGCATAAAAAAAATATATATCAAGAAAATAATATAAATTATCGCAGTGCTACCTTCCACTATTGAAATAATCTTTTAATCTTTTCAGAAATGTTTGCTTTATCAAGACAATTTTATCTTAAGTACTGCAATAGCTACCTAGCTGTCTCGTGACAGAATGATGTCACTATAATTTCGCTTAACTCATACATGGTTGTTAAACCTGACTGACAATTTTTTTAGTTTTTTTTTGTCGCGATACTTCATAAAATTATATCAGTTCTTACTGCATAGATTTAATTCAAATTTAGAATAGTTGATCCACTTTATAAGCCACATGATATGGCACATGGTACATTACTTTTGCAGAAATGTTCCATGAATAGTGTCCCTTTTATACTTGTCTTATGTTTTAATACACTTTATATCCATCTATGTTATTACAAAATACATCTGACACAGACTTTAGCCACTGTCCAATATCTTCGACGAATTGGAGTCTTTAAACATTCCAGTGACAGCTCAAGCTTCCTCATATATGCCAAGTTTCACTATCTAGCATGGAAATAGTAGAATGTGCTGTCACGCGTGCTGTCATAAGTTTTAGTATTATAAAAACACTTTCGTATTTCAGGCCATCATTCAAACAGTTTCGGCGACGGCTAAAAGTTGTAAAGGAAAAAATTGGTTTGAAGTAAGTAATTATGGCGACCTAAAAGTCCAATCTATAAGTTCATTTATCCTTATGCTACATACTTTATGGATATGATGAAAAATAAATCTAATCAATTATGTGAATAAAATAAAAAAGAAACAATTTCAACATATATCATCGTTATCATCGTTTCCTGACTACAAATTCAATATTTACAAGATGTTTTTTATTATTTATTATTTTGAAAAGAACCATTGGAGTTCTTTATACCGATATGCATGGTTCTGCTTTACCTTTAGAGAAAAGTCGGAACGAAAGCCTTGTCACTGAAAATGTGAATAAAAACAATGTTTGAATGGTTTTTGAAAATTGGATTTAAGACCCAAAGTGTGATTATTTCAGGTATGCGGTGAGAATAAAATGTGTATTTGCCCTAGCTATCTTGGACCGACAGTCTTAAATCCTGGTAATCCACTGAAAGCGTGTGACAAAGGTCAGCTGGTTTGCAGATGTAAGTAGCTCATGAAGGTATCTGAAAGATCATTGTTCAACCTTTTCAGTGAACAACCCTTCCTGTAAGGAATGGTATTGGCTAAACTGAAGGATGGACTAGTCTGTTTCAGAAATTTAGCAGGGTACGGATTAATCAATTACCCGGTATATATTAAGGAGGTAGAAAGCAATCTCATGTGCTCTCTGTGTTGCATGAAATGTAATTTACATGACGTGTAAAGAAGTTGCGACTTACGAGCACTTGCATGATATTCATTATAATAATTATACGAAAACGTTAATGTTATAAACTATGTTGTTAGGCGTTCCAATCCTCTCATAAGGGAAAGCGCATGCGCAGATCTACAGACAGCGGGGTCGTAAGTATGTTCTCCCTAAAGATTTGATAAAAGACATTGTGTCTGAAATCAACCTTTAATTCATGTATGGAAGTTGGCAGTTACTTGCGGAGAACAGGTTTGTACTTGTAGAGAATCAGGAAACACTAGTTAGGTTAACTGCCCGATGTTACATGAATGAAATACTGTTAAACTCAAAACAAAGAAACAAACTAAACGTTGAAATTATAAGGAAATTGGCTGAGGTCCACATGGATTGCTTTAGTGAGTCCGGGTACTCGGGATATGGATGTTAAAGTAAGCGGTATTTCACTTAAGCTTTCCTTCGGGCGCATTTGCACATCAGGTTAAAATGTATGATTGCACAAGAAAACTGTTCCTGAACTTCTGTAATGCTCTGTTTTAGCGCGATGTCTACTTTTTTCACTTCCGGTTCATTGTTAATTTCATAATTGTTCGCGGTAATAGATCTAACAGTTTTCCACATTCGGTTTGCATATATTTCAGAACTTGAATATAAACTCCAAATGTTACTAATGATATGAAAGAAATCATCTTAAATAAAAAGTATTGCTTTTAGTCATTCTTTAAGAAACATGTTGTCATTGCATTTTGTAGTCTGGCCATGCTGGTTTTGGCTTGATTTCGCTATCCCTCAACAAGCAAGGAGGGGACCAAAAGGAGAATTCATTAGATGCAGTTCTGACGACCAATGTACGAAAGGGAGTGACCGTTGTACACCTGACGGATATTGCTGCACCGACACACCAATATGGCCACCTAAATAATGTTAACATATCAAAGATTTCAACGTAGACGATCGGAATTACAAACTTCTTGCTATGACTATTTAATAGATATTTTAGCCTTAATCTATAAGACATCAATAAATAATCTCCTTGATATAACATTATGACCTTAATAAAATTACCTAGCATCTTATATTTGTTTGTGTTGTTCATATTTAATTCAGGTCATACATAAAGTACATCTGGACTGCCTCGGTAGCTTAGTGGTAATGCACCCGGCTTCTAGTATGGGATGTCTTAGGGTGCACTATCTGCATGGCACAGTCATGCTAAAGACGTAAAAAATGAAACAAGTAGTTTCTTTGCCTTGCCTTCAGAAGTAACATGATAGTTCTAAGACATGTACAAGTGTAATGTGGCAGGGTAAATTATCATGCCACATGTCTAATATTCCAGTGAGGCAGCGCTATAAAGCTAGACATAGTGCTGCTCACTGTTGTCGTTGAAATGTGTTAAAAAAACGCTCAGCCAGAACACCTTTTGTTTAAAAATTAAAGCATATGGTATCTTAATTAGTTGCTTTTTTAATCTAAAAGCAACATTGTTATGCAATAGTTTTGTGACATTTCAAGGAAAACAATAATTCAAAATTGTTCATACACAAGAATTTCACATTTTAATATAAATTAAGTTAACGTGATATACGGAGAGCCTCCTTTACCTTTGCTTTTACCTCATGGATTTACTTCACTGTAAAAGTAGTTATTATTCACAACACACATTATTAGACCAAAGGGTCATAACTATTGCACTAATATTTCATGAATTATACCCGCTCTTTACCTAGAACTTCAGTTAGAAGTTTTGATGGACATTCAATATGTCTCTGTTTTAATTCAAACTTATATCAGAAGATGCTTTTGTAAAAAAAGCGCATATCTCCCCCAGTGAATAGTAGTAACAGGCAAGAAGTCAATAGGGGACAGGAGCGAAAGTATAAGAGACACTGATTGTTGGCTGCAATAAGGATCATACATGTATACTCGTAATGTTCAATTACTCATAGAAGTTTCGACATTCTGGGCCTTGAGGTTCCCAAGTTATGGATTTAAAACGGTTTTCCATGTTATGGTCTCTGTGACCTTGACCTCTGATCGAGTGACCCAAAAATCAATAAGTGTCATCTACTCTGCAAGTCAAATCATCCTATGATGTTTCAAACTTCTGGGTCAAGTGGTTCTACAGTTATTAATGGGAAAGTGTTTTCCATGTTCAGGCCCCTGTGACCTTGACCTTTGCTCAGTTGACCCCTAAAATATTAAGGGTAATCTACTCTGTAAGTCCTATCATTCTGTGAAGTTTGAATGTTCTGAATTTATTAATCGGAAATGATTTCCATGTTCTGGTATCTGGAATCTTGACCTTTGATCAAGTGACCCGAAAATCAATAGCAGTCATCTACTCTACATGTCCAATTATCCTATGAAATTCTGGGTCAAGTTGTTCTAAAGTTATTGATAAGAAACGATTTTCATGTTCAGGCCCATGTGACCTTGACCTTTAATCTAGAAATCTCAAAATATAATAGGGCTCATCAATTTTGTAAGCCCTATCATCCTATGAAGTTTGAAGGTTTTAGGTCAAATGGTTCGCAGGTTAGTGATCGAAAATGAAGTATGACAGACGGATGGCCCCTGTAACGTTGACATTTGATGGAGTGACCCCATAGATAATATGGGTCATATATTCTGTAAGATCTATCACCCTATGAAGTTTGAAGGTTCTAGGACAAATTGTTCTCAGGTTATTGATTGAAAATGAAGTATGGCAGACGGATGACCACTGTGACCTTTGATGGAGTGACATTAGGGGTCATTTATTCTGTACGATCTATTACTCTATTACGTTTCACGGTTCTAGGTCAAATTGTTCTCTAGTTAGTGATCGAAATGAAGTGTGGCAGACCTTGACCTTCGATGGAGTAACTCCACTGAAAGACAAATGGAGTCATTTACTCTGTAAAGTCTATCTCTCTATGAAGTTTGAAGGTTCTAGGTCACATTGTTCACAAGTAACTGATCGGAAATGGATTTTCATGTTCTGACCTCTGTCACTTTGATGACCTTTGATGGACTGACCACTTAATCAATAGGAGTCATCTACATTACATGTTCTATCATCCTATGGAGTTTCAACATTCTGTGTCAACTTGTTCTCAAGCTATTGATTGGAAATGGTTTTTCATGCTCAGGCCATAGTGACGTGGATCTTTAACAGAGTGACCCTAACATTTCAACATTCTGTTCAAGTGGTTCTGACGGACAGGGCAACAAAATACGTCTCCCTTAATGTATGTATGTGTGTTGGGGCGGGGGTGGGGGGGGGGTAAATAATTGTTACTCATCATGACACAAAAGCCAGAACTCTTATGAATTACATACATGGCTCCTGCTTTTCTGGTTAATTCAATTAAATGCATTTTTACTGCATTTCTGTTATTCGCAAATGGATTTGATCCAAACATAAAGCAGTTGTTCCACATCATCACCCCCATCATATGACAGACCTCCGTTACTTAGTTCACATATTTCTTGAATCCCCCCCCCCCACCCCCACCCCCCCCCTTCATCCCCACCTTATCACTTCAGGTTAAACTTCAGGTCTAAGTTGTATTTTTTTTTTTGCTATACTTTCTATCTTTTTTATCCTGACCTGGTGCAGTCGTTCTGCGCATGTCCAGAAGTGAATATCAATCTGAGCACACGGCAAAAATACGCTTTTTTGGCATGTCCGCAGGCATTTAATGTATCATACGTATAATATACTGACAATAGGTTAGGGTCAGTATCACCACGGCTGCAAGATATATACATTAATGATTCTAGTCATTTAAATCCGGTATATACCGGGGTATGTAATATATAACATGCGCACCACATAGTCAACTGACTCTTTTGTGCAACCTCACCATCCACATCTAAGTCATAAATTTCTCAAGTGATTGTTCTAGTTTCTTTAGATATGCACTTTTTCACTTTCATCAACGAAATAGTCAAGCGTGCCGTTTCCTTTTACAGCTCTTGTTACAATGTTACCAGCACTTGATACCTATAACACTGACATCATCGAAGAGACTAAAATATACATGTATCTTACATACGAAAAATGGTCATACTGTCACACTTAGAGATCGTTTGATTGTTATTTATTTTTATCTGGATCCTATGCCCGTGTCGGGACTCGAAACTTGACCGCCGCGGCAATAAAAATTGTTTGCTGCATAGACTAATAAACCACGGAGGAATACGTACATATAAAGCTCTATAGCTAAGGTACATATAATCTGCCTGTAACTAAGTTTCAAAGGCTTCTTAAGAAATATAGCAATACCTTTCTGATATCTACAAATTTTCTTTGTATGTTGTCGTACAATCTGCTTTTAAAGAGGGAAAATCACTTTCCTTAAATGCAGTAACCCTACAACGTAAATCACAGCAGCACAGACACCCACGTATAAAAGTCAAACCCACACATACACAACTAACATACACACAAGTAAGAAAAAACAACACTATGGGGCACCGCCGAAGACACACACGCACGCACGCACACACACAAACGCGCGCGTGCACGCACACGCACACACAAACAAGCAGGAAAAAACAACAGTCGAGCACCGCCTTCGGTCGACCGGCGGTCAAAATTATGATGGGCACGATAACTTACTTCAAATAAAAGGAATGGGATGCAAATGCAAGGGAGCACAAATGCAAGGACAAAGGATGTAATGGGGCGATGGGAGTAAAGAGGAAAGAGACGCTAACAACAAGAATGTCAACATACGCAACACAAAATACGAGACAGACAGAAAGCATGTTGAAACTAGGGGCGCCGCCCTGTAACGGTCAGAAACCTGTAAAAAGAAACTGGTGAGAGGGTGGGTGGATGGGTGGTAAATGCGTTAAGGGCATGCCAATCTCGCACTTACCCTATTTTCAACAAGTAAATCAGTGACAAAATGCAAGATGATTTTAAGTTAAACATAGGATTAGGGTCAAACTAAGGTATGGTTACACCAATGTACTCAACAACGTGTCTGATGTCAGAGCACCAAGAGCCTAACTTCTAAGGGCACGACTAAAAAGGCAAGCTGCAGGACAAAATTCCACTCCCTCCGTCCGTTTTTCATAGAATTAAGGAGAAAAACATCACGGAGTCTTACACCTTATTAGTCAATGCATCGTCGAATAGGAAAGCGTACCGATTACTAAAAATAACTGTGTAGGGTTAATCACCAAACATTCACTGTGCTTAACGATTTTTAATTATGTTCTTTGTTGATGATTTTAACACATTTCACGAATATTTGATTAAATTAAGCACTGTTTAATTTTCGAATTTCATACACTACATCTCTATATTATACTGGGTGTGTAAGGCAAAGTTTGAAAAGTGTTTTCCGGTTAGTATTATTAAGGGATTTATCCACGGCGCAAAGCGCCGGGGATGAAAATCCCCGAGACGGTAACGTCCGTATATAGTTATTCGTCTTTGTTGTCTGCATATACTGAGGCAATTTTTTCGATGTCTTCCGGTTCCGGTTTATATACACACCGCAGACTGGTTGTCTGCATGAACATCCGAGCACCCCGAATCAGTCAGAGAAACTCGTAAACCGCGCTAACATGATTATTTTACTTCTTTTTCGTAATGAAAACTGTACATGCAACTGAAAACACTTTTAAAACAGTAAGGAAGTGTAAAGGCCGTCAAGTTTCTGCGTGAAGTGCAGACAAACAAACAAAATCCTAAAAGCTAGTGCGAGAAAGCTTAATGACGTCACCGTCACGGCTTCCGTAAATTTTGCAAAGTATGATATTCGCTGTAAGAGGTATGATGACACTAAATGTAAACTACAGTTTAGAGCAAAGTTTCACTTTCTTGAGCGTTGAATATTTCTTTCTAAGCGGATATATAACAGATAAATCCCCAATGCTAGGCGGTGCCTTAATTCATATTAATTATATTTCTTTAAAAGTTCGGTCTGTAATAAAATAATTTATGATATCGGTATCCCTGTTGTAATTTTTTTCGTGAAATGAAGAGTACTATCATTAAAACCCTCTAACTTTGCGAAAGCTCTTGCAAAAACGAATAAGTTGCGAAATATAGACACCGTTTTATGTCGCTCGAGGGATATCTCAATCAAGGTGTCGGAAGTTGACAATTGCAAAGTTGAATCGTCTCTTTTATCATATATTTTCGTTTCTAGATTACTGTTCACAATTGTTAAATGTACGTCCAAACTGGCGCTTCTAAATATGAGGTTTTCGCCTAGATAAGCTGTAACACTTTTGGATAAATATGTTTAACAATTTCTGAAAAATATAGGTTTTCCATATTTAAAATATCGTCAAGGTAACTCGAGGCTCCATTAAAAGCTTCAATAATTTCAAACTGTATCTCAGTGGATAAATCGAGTATGAAATCTCGTCCTTAACACTATAAGAATAAATCAGCATGAGACGGGGGCAGTGAGTCCAAATCGGGATACAAATTACTCGTCTTTAAATTTTATTGCCAAATTTGATTAATAGGTACCTTGATGATATTTTAAATATGGACAACCTATATTTTTCTAAATCAAACAGAAACCTCAGAACTTCACAAACCTGATCACAATTCCCTAGGCTGAATCTCTTGAATTTTTATTCAGAAAAAAAAAGCTCTAGTTTCATTACACACTTGTAAATTTGGTTTTGATGAAAAAGTAAAATAAAATAGCTTACCAGATACGTCTATCAGATGGAATGGGGTAGTACGGGGTATCACAGACATTAGCAACTTGCAAAACTCTTTGATAACTTTGCTCTTACAGTTGCGACCTTGGTGCGAGTAGAGTTGCTCTGAGAAGGAGTAGTGAACCATGAAATGTTTATAAAGCGCTTTAGCTGTAGTGATGACCTTCTGCTTTCTGCAATGAATAGACTTGGCATAACGGGTGAAATGGTTCATTATAACCAAGTTTCCCTCGTAACTATATTTGGATTTCTCAAGCTTAAGAAAATCAATGCAGATTAATTGCATAGCTCTGGAATTCCTGATGGGCTTAAGCTCAGTAGCTTGAACTTTACGGCATTTCCGGCAAATACAAGGTTTACACAAAGAGATTCGACGGTAAATATCACGTTCGATCCCCGGCCAATAGAATCTCTAGTGAGCAAGCCATAATGACTGCTCTCAGCTCGGATGATCTATTTCATCATGGGTTCCTCGGACGGCAATGCCTCTGTACGTCTCGGGACAAAGCCACCTGGTGAACTTCTTCAACATCTAGAGATACGGCTAAAGAACACCTTTCCTGAAGTTTGTTGAAGTCACGAAGCAGAGACTTTACTTCCATAGACAGATCCTTCTCGAGCCACCCCATCCTTTTCCCACCTCCTGGGTCGCGAACCGGATCTCAGGAAGGAGATAATTTTAGCTATGCTTAAATAGTTGCCTCACTCATTGACCCTATCGATGGGGTTGACTACATCTGTTGGTGGCAGCATCTCTTCAGTGCCCATCTGAGGATCTGAGTCACCAAACAAATATTCAACAGGCAATATTAATGCAGTGCCGCAAAACATAGCTATCACGGCTTTAGAAAAGCACTATAGCTTAGGCTTGAAGAGTATACTGAAGCCACAAGCTGTTAAAGCAGCAACACACCCATGACTAGTGGCATCAAGCTTTGCAGTTGATAAAAGATTAGTCGATTGGTTGTTATCAATAAAAATAGTGAAAGGTAATCATGATTTTTTTTTCAAATATCGCCCACGTCAGCGCGAGGAACTCAAGTGTGTGTGCAAGACAATTCAGTTCACTTGGTCAAGCTATCCCTCGTTGACTGTCGTCTTCTTGCTCTTGTAGCAGAACGGCGCCTGATTCAGATCCAGTACCATCATTGGAAAAATCTTTAATGAAACAACAATAAAATCCAGCGGTGCAGAGGAAAGAACGCTACTCTGAAATATTAGTAGAGACTGGCCAAACTGATTAAGCTGTAGAGGCACCTTCCTTAGAAATTACATAACCAAGGAAAACGACTGAAGACAGAGGAGTTCGCACCTTTAGTTTCAAACCATTGTCCAAGAGACACTGACTCGAGACGGAAGATGTGTTCTTCGCATGTCTCTGAAAAGGTCAAAATATCTTCGATAAAAACAAGACATTCCCATAATAGCAAATTACCAACACAATTTTCCATAAGTCGCCAGAATGTTGCACCACTATTGACTAAACCAAAAGGCATCCGATTCGCTTAATAAAATCCAACAACTGAAGCTTCAGTAGAGCTCAAAATGTTTAAATGATTACCGTTAGCTACTGAAACATTCAAATCAACACCAAGGTCAAATAGATCAAGTAATGGTGGTTTGTTGGGCAATGACTGATAAAAAGAATCTGCGATAGTTTTGACCGTAGAATCACTGTTACGAGACCGGAAGTGGTATCGTTTTTGATAACAACATCAGTTACATTGGAATCACAAGTAAGTCGACCTAAATCTGCAGCAACTGGAAAAGAACTTGACTTAATATCAAAAGAGTTAGAGTTGCCTTTAAAATTCCCCCCCTCCTTGCGGCCGCTGGCACATGTGATTAGGCTTTTGGGTCGTAGGCTGGTAGCTCGGCCTCGTGATGGACGTCTTTGTCCATTTCTTGTGTGCTGCTGTGTAGGTTACTGAAAAAAGGCAATGGTGGTGATGGGTGTAGAAAGCGCTGTGGTAGCTGAGAAACAGGCATTGGAGGTTGCGGAGTGGGCTTCTGGTTGTTAAATGGGGTCAATATTTCTATCTTTTGCGTGATAACAGCAAACTTCTTGTCAATGTTTGACTGTGGATTACTTTTCTTGACATCCTCATCAAAGATCTGCTGGTTCTGATATGTATTCAAAGCTATGGGCCAATTTTTCAGAATATTTCAATATTTGTCCTAGTAACAAAAGGTTGGTGTGCGGAAAAGCAGTCCAACAATGCACAGTGCCTCTCCCGTACCTATTCTGCATAATGATAACAAAACTATCTGACAACCGATTTCTTTATTTCAGTACTCATTGCTGTATTAGGTCTCTGTTGTTTTAACATTTGCACATATATCCATCAGTCAACATTCGCAGTTTCGTATCTGGACACCTATTCAGTTAAAGTCAGCCGAATGCTTGTCAGAATCACAAAATCCACATTGAATATCATCTTGAAGGCAAATAGGGCTTTCTGTTTTGACCTTTACTTCAAGATTTTGACCCAGCCAATTCACAAACTACCAACTGCTACCATAAACTAAACACAACAAATGACGTCACCGGTGAGTGTAATAAAGGCTTCCGAAACTTCGGCGATATTGCCAATAGAAAATAGAAAAATGTAGATTTGAAAACATTGCAAGAGATCAAAGAACTTGTCATCTGTGTAAACAGTAACTTATTAGGAGATGAATTTCACTATCTTTTAAATTGCAAATACTTCAATGTTGATAAAAAGAAATATGTAGATGAGTATTGTTATAAATATCCAAATGCTCTCAAATTTTTTAACTTTATGAACAGCGACAATAAGACCATTTTGTTAAAACTGGCTGTCTTCTGTAAGAAAATTATGTCTGCTTTTAGATAGTTAGTTCTCATCCTCCACATTATCAGTTACTTGAGCAACTATTTGTCATGTTTTACGTGCACATCTGCTTTTGTTATAATGAGGGAGTCATTGGCGCAATGATTAGCAGGTTTGACTACAACGCCAGTGATCCGGGTTTGATTCCCGGTCGCGGCTGATATTCCGATCAGTGCTGGGTGATTTACTTAAATTGGCACTGTTTCCAGCTGTATCGGCTTAGACTGGATGCTGGAGAGGTAAATTTGGCACCTGCCTGCCGTGGGCTCGACTGGAAATAAGTTGTTCCTTCCATCCATTCAAGGTGGGAACTTTCGTCGACTACCCACATTAAACAAGAAACTTTACCTTTACCTTTACTTTTTGTTGTTATAATTGTTGTCAGATGCCCATTTATTTCAATTGTAAACTGTATGAAAATGGAAATATAATATTCTTTATTTTTATGCAAGAATAGCGTTAATACGCATGTATTCGTGCATTAACATCTGCCGAACCCTCGGACTATGCTGAATCCCTAGACCTGCGGGCTTTGGCTTCTACCCAGTCCTTGTGCTTCTGCAGAAGTAAATGCACGAAACAATTTGCCCTAGAATGTATAACTGAGCGCAGCTGGTTTATGTATTGCAGTTTTAAGACTTATGAAAATGTATCTAAGACTTATCATGGCTTGGTATGATGTAGCTAAAGCGATGCAAATATAGAAAATGATTTTCAAGATTTTTAATTTTAGTATTATTTGGGGTTTGTTCTATATAAACATTAAAAAATCAAGCTCTTGAACAAATGCGAAGGAATGTAATACAGACAGTACTACAAACAGACAAATAAATATGCTTTAGGTTTACTTACTATGTCTCAATGATCTAATTTGGACATATATTCTGATATAATTATCTAATCTTACAGATTTTATTTACTTTATAAATGTGTATCTTCTCCTTAGGGTAAGCTAATATTCTTATGAGCATTTATCATAATTAAACAGATACATTACATTATACATTATACAGGGGGTTTATGTTGTCTTCTTCACAACTGATAAAATATAAAAGTTGGACTGCACAGGTAATATAGAAGTTCGACGAATAATTGCAGAGGTAAAAATATAAGTTAAACGAAAACTTTCATAGGTTATATAGAATGTGAACGAAGAACTTGATATGGAAGTTTGGCGAAGAATTTCTCAAATAATATAGAAGTTGGCCGCAGAATTTCACATGTAATATAGAAGTTTGAGGAAGAACTGCACCGGCATTATAGAAGTTTGACGAAGAATTGCACAGGTATTACAGAAGTTTGGCGGAGAATTGCACATGTAATAAAAACGTTGGACAAAGAATTGCACCGGCTTTATAGAAGTTTGACGAAGAATTGCACAGGTAATTTTGAAAAGAGAAAGTGCTTGTTAAGTAACGATGGTAACAAATGTTATATCAGCATGTTTAGTAGGTAGAACTATATCTTTGATGATACAGTTTCAGGCAAGCTCCTCACTAGGGGTGACTATTGAAGCCAATTTTGACTATTGCAATACTATTGATATCGCTTAAAAACTATTGCGATACTATTCTATTGCAGGTTACTATTGCGATACTATTGCAATAGTTATCGGCCATCATAATTTATACAGTAAAGCTACCAACTGGCATTGTTACACAGTGTAAGAGACGGCACTGTTTATAATTGCTGTTAACACACATTGAGATGTTTGTATAACTGAAACGGACAGAAATAATTCTAACATTAAATATTTCTTGCCTTACCTGGCTTTGGAAAAATAAGTAAAACAATAAACCTACGCAAGGTATACTCAAACGAATCGGCCATTTTGTTGCGAATGTCAACATGTTTAATAAACCAAAGCATCAAAAAAGACGAAAATTAACGGATCGGATTAAGGTATACCAACACTAAATGAAGGGCCCTACCGAACAGTTTGCTGTATAATACAAGTATATAGCCTTCTTTCTCCATGTCCATAGCACATTTTCTCATCTAAAATTAACAGGTTATTTAAATATATTTAATCAAAGTTTCTAAGAAACTAAATTTATTAATTATCTCCCAGACTTCTCAGTCCTTTATGGTAGTTTAATTCCGTGAGGGTAATTATTGTAATGGAGACGTTAACATTTTCCGAGGCGCAAATGAAAGCTGGCTCTGTTTCTTGGTTTATAAATTATAAATTATTTCTGTATTTACAAAAATTTCAAAACTATCGAAACTATCGATTGTTGAAGGAACTATCGGCGATTGTTATTGGATCGTGACTTTTCTATCGATGCATGCTATCAGGACACTTAGTATCGCAATGCATCGATAGTTCGATGTATCGTTACACCCCTACTCCTCACAGCAGTTATCTTCCCTGGCGTTCACTTACGTACCTGTAAGGGGAGGTAATCACTGCGGGGAGTTTGAGTTTAAGGTAGTGGACACTTAATGACACTCGATCGTCTGTTTCCGTTTGATTACGTATTCTTCGAACGCAATTTCGGCATCCTTCGGTCTAATAGAAAAGTATTTTTCATAACAACCGAAGGATGCCGAAATCACATTCGGAGAATGTGTAATTGAACGCAAAAAGCACAGTGTGCACTACCTTGAGAAATGAATCGCGATGTTATCCTGTCTTTTTTTAATCTATAAGTAATATATATATGACATCAAATGATCTCAAGTACACGGTGCCTATCCATATCGGCGGACTCTTAGCGAAATCTGCTATATCGGCGGTTTCTTTGCGACGGTATCGGCTTTCCTTTGCTATAAACAATGTCCAGGTCAATAAATGAGTCGAAAAATCGAGCTGTCATCAATGATAATAGGTATGCCGCTCAAAAATAAGTAGAGCACGGAACATTAGAATGTCCTTACTCTGTATTGTAGTGTTTACTTTTTAATTATCAGCCATTTTTCTCGCAAACTCAATGAAATTAGTTGGTGGTGTACTGACATGGAACACTAACCCGACCTTTTCCACAGTCTTTAACGAGTTTTTGCTTTGATATCATACGTATCAAGAGCATCATTGTACTCATTTTTAAATAATCTTCCTAAAAATACTGACCATTAGGCCGAAATGTAAACAGAATTCTTCAAAACCCCTTACTTTCGATTTTGTCGTGGCACCGGCGGTCTCTCTGCACACCAGTTTTTGAAGCACAGGCAGGCTCTCTGCATTACGCACAGGCAGGCTCTATGCTAATGTCTTTTTGGACGCGTTATAGCTTAATACATTTTGTGTGTAGATCTGACTTTTTATAACTGTCAACATTACGCTTTATTTCAAAACGTCAAAAACCAAGCTGAAAATGAGTTTACTATCGACCAAAAAAAGCTACTGAGTTGATTTCCTCTAAAATTTCTTTCACCAGTGTCGGTTTAAAATGTTCTACGGGTGTAAAATTAAAGCTGCTTTTTTTATCTTTCCTGTGTTTTTTTTCCAGATAACACAGATTGTGCAGGATTTTAAAAATGGTAAGTTGTTTTACTGTTAGTAGGGTCGATATCAATATTTTCTTACTTGTACGAAATACACGAGGAGAACTCTCGTTTATTTTAAAATCAAGCCACCCGAACCCCGTCGGTACCCACCTTGGCACAATAAATGGGCAGTTTTTATCATGACTGAAAAGACTGGTGCTCGCCCGACCTCATATGCCGCGTGGGGTCCGACAGACCCGTTTGAAAAGTGACTTAAGCATTTACATCCTTGAACTGCATATCATCTTACTTGTGTTCTGAATCCTTTATTTGAATCATTCCCTTGCTTTTAAACAATATAAGGTATTGAATGAATTTGCTTTTTGACATTCCCATGCGACGTTGCCGTACGGAAAGAGTTCGAATCCTGGGTCTGCCATACAAAATATGTTTTTATATTTACATTTGCTATTTTTATTACACACAACAGCCTGTTTTATTGAAAGAAATATAGATATGGTGAACCGTTTAGACTATCAATATAAATTTGTGAAGTTCGTACAAGTAAGAAAATATTGATATCGACCCTATTAACAATAAAAACAACTTACCATATCTAAATATCTGCATTCTGTGATATCTGAAAAAGAAAAACACACAATAAAGATAAAAAATAATTAAACAAAAAAGCAGCTTTAATTTTACACTCGTAAAACAATGGAAACCGATAACATGGACACTGGTGAAAGTAATTTAAGGGGAGAAACAACTTTACAAAGTAGTTTTTGGTGGCTGCTAGCTGCCATCAGAGTCAAAAAGAATACTCCGTTTGAAAAATCTTGTCAGTTCTTAAGACCATCCTAACAACACAACCAAAAATAGTTCCAAGCTTTCCAGGTAAACAATTATCTACACAACGTGCAGAATATGCAAAGCTATAATATATGCCTTAATACCATTTTAATGTAAATTCGGCGACTAAAATCAATACAAACTGAAGTCAACGTTTTAATTAAAACAGCCACGTGTATGAATACAAATATGCAAATTTATGGCCACATGAATAAACGATGACCTCATGTCACCTGAACTGGAGCGATGGAATTGATTAGCTATTGCATAGTACTGCCCCAGAGGTCACGTAGCTTATAACGTAGAAAAGTTAGCTTATATATATAGAAACCTAGCCTGGGAATCCAGACTGACAATTCAAAAATGTTTCCTGACCGCAGTGTCACATGTATAACTCCCAAAATTTAAGGCTTTATTTGATAAAGAACAATGACTTCTGCTAGCAATAATTTGCGGCTAAAAATAGAAACGGAATTTCAACGGAAAAGTTTCCAAACATTTCAGGTCCGTAGACAATACCAGTTTGTACCTCTGATAGCTTTTCATGCAAGTTGTAACACTTTTCAAATATGTCAGAACAAACTTAAATGTTCGTCATAGCTATCAAATTGTAAGATATTATATTAATGCAACCCTAGTGATCTAAGAATGTTACTGAATTTTCGACTGCATTTCAAGCACGCAAAAATATGACCACATGTTAATTAGGCTATTTATAGAAAATCGAAAAATCAGCAGTGATATGGATTTTCTCAGGCGTTGATACTGCCGATTAACACTAATTAGCGCAAATTTAATGAGATGATTTATGAACAGGACAGTACTTTATTGATATAACTTGAACATGTACAGTTCATCGTTATATCACTATCAAGAACAAAATATACTAAAACATGCTTAGCAATACGAGAGTGAACAAAAATAAAAGAACATTCAGTTAAAATTCATTCGATATTGTTTGCATTGTGACCTGCCGTGAGAATTAAAGACATGCATGTTTTCTAAATAATATTCCCTCACGGATAGTCTTCCTTCAGCAAATGTACAATATAAGATACTATATTTATGCATAGATACACACGAATTATCAACGTGGAAACCCACAGGTCGCCAAAGCTGAGAAGTGTTGCATGCTCGCTTTGACTGAGTGGTGCTACTGTATCACGATTTCATCAACTTGTAAGCCCACGAAAGTGGGCGCAGCGATGATACTAATAGACTGTAGCAAGTCGTCGGATAACAGATTTGACCAACTTAAAAATTAAATTGTTTCAAGACAGATTCTGCTCCCTTCAGCTAAATTCATTCGAGTCGCACCATGAGAAAAACAACAATAGTGCATTTGTGACCAGCATGGATCCAGATCAAACTACGGATCCGCACACCACTCTGGTCAGGATCCTTGCTGTTCGCTAACGGTTTCTCTAGTTGCAATAGGCTTTGAAAGATAACAACATGGATTCTGACCAGACTGCGCGGATGCACAGGCTGGTCTGGATCCATGCTGGTAGCAAACGCACTATGCAGGTTTTCTCATGGTGCGTCTCAATAATATGAGCCGCGCCATGAGAAAACCAGCATAGTGGGTTTGCGATCAGCATGGATCCAGACCAACCTGCGCATCCGCGCAGTCTGGTCAGAATCCATGCTGTTAGCTTTCAAAGCCTACTGGAATTATAGAAACTGTTAGCGAACAGCATGGATCCTGACCTGACGGTGCGAATGCGCATGCTGGTCTGGATCCATGCTGGTCGCAAACCCACTATGTTGGTTTTCTCATGGCGCGGCTCATATATCTGGATACAAATATATGTATAAAAATTAAAACGGTTTCGTTTCGCCAGTTACATATTTTCGACTTTGTTCTCGGTCTGACTAAAGTTGTAAGTTTGTCTGACTTTAATGTCCAGCATGCTCTTATGTCTAGCGAACTTTTGAGTATAACAGATGAAGTGATAATTAATGTACCTCTAAAATACACTGGCTGCAGAACTGACATTCTGAGGTGCATTTTATGGTGCATGTTTGTGTTGTTTTCTTTCACAAAAGTCTCGTGAAAACCACAACTATCTGATACGGACTAAATCAGTGTGTATAATAATTCATGACAGACACTGCCCAAAAGCTTTAAAAAGAAATCTTAAAGCTGAATGATTTGGAGAAAAGCCTATATTATTTATTCATAGTAAAACACCTTCGATGTAATTTATGTTGTAGTTTTCGTCACAAATAATCAAAAGGATCAAAACTATTCGTTAAAGACTGAATCAGTGTGTATGTAAACAATGACGGGCAGTGAAAAAGGATTAATTTTGAAACCAAAGCCGAATGTTAAAAAAAATGCAAAAAAAATGTTCTTTTGGTTTATATTAACAATTCCTCAGTTGTCGCTTTCTTTGTAATATTTTAAACATTGATTAGCAGCCACCATCAGCGCTTTGAGCGCTTTGATTCTTGGTGTAGATCGGCTATTCGTAGCAATACACAAACAGATATTTAGTATATTTTGTGAAACGACGCATGCGTGTAAGGGTTTGAACATCCGAAATTTTAATCTGCCCTGTCAGCTTGGTTTTTGACGTTTTGAAAAAAGGTGTGATGGTTGACAGATATAAAATGTCAGATCTACACACCAAATGAATTAAGCTAACGTGTCCAAATAGACATTAGCATAGAGCCTGCCTGTGCGTAATGCAGAGGGCCTTCCTGTGCATCAAAATCTGTTGTGCAGAAAGACTGCTGGTGCCCCGACAAAACCGAAAGTAAGGGGTTTTGAAGAATTCCATTTACCTTTCGGCCTATTTGTCAGTATTTTTTTGGAAGAATATTGAAAAATGAATACAAGTAGTGCGCTTGATACGTATGATATCAAAGCAAAAACTCGTTAAAGACTGTGGAAAAGGTCGGGTTAGTGTTCCATGTCAGTACACCATCAATTAATTTCATCGAGTATGCGAGCAAAATGGCTGATAATTAAAAAGGAAACGCTACAATACATAGTTAAGACACTCTAATGTTCCGTGCTCTACTTATTTTTGAGCAGCATACATATTATCATTGATGACAGCTCGATTTTTCGCCTCCTCATCCGATCTGGACATTGTTTATAGCAAAGAAAAGCCGGTACCGACGCAAAGAAACCGCCGATATAGCAGATTTCGGTAAGAGTCCGCCGATATGGATAGGCACCGTGAAGTAATTAGAATTGCCATTTATACTGTTTTTCTGTGGCGGCGTGAATTTTGTGCGACAAAGAAAAAAGAACTGTTTATATTTACATTCACTATATAAGGTTTGTATAGAAAAAAAAGGCGTTTAATTTCGTACAAGCATCTTTTATTTAGTGCAGTGATATGAAGGATAGCCATTTCCGCGAGATTGCAATCATGTTCTTACATCATTCATAAAAGCATTAAGAAAATGGCTTCATTTGAAAAGATCTTTCAAAATTGGACAACAAAATTTAAAAAAGAACATTACATTATATAGTTAAACTATTTTTTCTGATGATAAAGATCAAAACTGAATTGACCCGGCAGTATGATTTTTCCTGTATTGAAGGATATTTTAGATAAAATCAGGATCTGTATTTTAATCGGAAGACGATTACAATTTAATAACAATTTAAGAATTTGGCTGTTCCATTTAAATATTATAAAGATATCCCGACGTTTATCTTAATTTTCTGATATTCGAGGAAGGCAAACCACTTACTTGTGTAGCAAGCAACGGTGAAAAAATATGTTAAAATAATGATTGAATGCTACTTTAGCGTTTAGATTGGTATAAAAACAAGGATGAATATCCAATAGGCAAAGTAGCGTTCCAGAAACGCAGCCTGTCCAAAGGGCAATCCATATCACGCGGATTTGTACACGACCGGCAAACATATACAAAACACATGCATAAACACGCACATACACACACTGCAGTCACACGAGGACCATACTAACAAACAAAGGAACACACTAGGGCACCGCCTTGGAAAAGTCAGTGGCAAAACTATCATTGGGGAGCTTAAACCGGTTTATGGTGTGCATCTAACCTCACGCTTAACCTCACTATACTCTGAAGTCACAGGATGGTGTAAATAAAAGTAATCTCCGTCTGGCGAATCGCTAGATATATCATACGCCACGCCAAGGCAACAGAAGGTATGGCATGTTCCCTCAGACATAAAGACGAACGCATAGCGTCCAGCTGTAAAAGAGTTGAACACTAAATATGCGGTGTGTCTCAAAACCGTTTGGTCGTAATCTCTTTCAATAAAACGTATTTTACCTTTACCAAATACAGTTGAAAAATTACAATGACTCAAACTCTTATGAAACTTGTGAACTGCATCCCCAAAAATATCTGGTTTTGATATACCTTCCCTAAGTAGTGTCTTTAAATTATTAAATAATAAAACCAAACCTGAATTACGATCATAGTAAAATTTAGCAAAATATTTACGTAATTCATAATATCGGTAGCCTACATAAATAAGATTGTAATCTATTGAAAACGTTCAGCGAAATCCTTGCGCGATTCAAGCCTGTACAAGAAGTCCCAAAGTAGTTTATTCCCGTCTAAACGCACACAAAATAGCATTTTACTCTTCGATGAATGTTCAGTATTCTCTTCGATAGTTAAATGTGTCCTATTTTGAATTGAGGACACAAGAATGAAAGAGAATGCAACGTTATAAAATGTTTTACGCAATTTGCCGACTGTCATTACAAGACTACCTCCGGCGTGTTTTCCAACTGCAGTATCCGGTAAACTCATATGACGGCGGAACGCAAGCAAATGTGTATTCAACGTTTTGCCACTGATACCAAAAGAAAACGCAATAAACCCATTTAATCTCCACCGCGGTAGTTTTACCACTGAGAGTTCCAAGGTGGTGCCCGACTTCGTTCCTTGTGGTTGTGTCATCCTTGTCTACCTGTATATTTTTTTTATAGATCCATCATGTAAATATCCATATAAATTATACACTGACGTCAGGTTTCGCCTTGTGGGGCCTGATCTCTTTAAACATGACCGCTTCTTTTGAATCGATGTCCTGATGTTTACCACTGCTATGCAAAGGACAGATATTGCCAATAGTTACAAATTGTAAAGCTTCCAATAGGTAAACAGGCATATCTATATATAATTATGTTTCGAAATATGAATTTCCTAATCTGAATATATTTTTATTCGAATCTCCTTGTCTAGTTAACAGTATAAATATGCTTTTCAGAGATACAGATCAATTGAAACATGGCGGATAGTAAGGACGGTAAGCAAAACATATTCCTACGCATGTATTTGATATCTCGGAATAAAAATAGTTCTGAGTTGCACAATAACGGGAAGAGCTAGGGAAGATTGTGTTGCTCAATTATCTGTGTTTTTATTATCCCAGTAAACATTTCTTTGTAAATACAATGTTTACAGTTTGTGTGCCTGCGCATACATTTCCATGTATGCTGTACAAGTGGCTGTGTTCTTTTAATATGGATTTCCTGTTGGGCTCTTGGCCTGGTTTTATAAGATCTCTGTTACTGTAGATATTACTGTCATTCTATCGGGGCTGTTCATGTTTTTCACGTAACTGCATTCCATTTTAAATTAAAGGTGGAACTATAGTTAACCGGTAACTTAAAATGAAATGTTATAGTCCGGCGGAAGACTATGTCAAAACTCGTATTAATGAGAATAATTAAGTATGACCGGCTCAGAATACAGTCAAGATATTCGCCAAGACTATTTCTACTGATGTCGTTTTATATAAAGAGGATCCGCCGGTTACGGCCCGTTACGATCCGTTCTCCATTTTAAATTTTAGATTTTAAATTTTCTTCAACAACTTTGTCACATGATCATATCTTATATGTCAATGTATATTATGTAATGAGGTACTATATGTACAAATTACTGAATAAACTTTTGTTCTGTTCTATTAAGTTTTAGACTGTCAGAATAATTATATACATTGAATTCTGGAAACTAATCATTTGTGAGATACTTACGTCTTCCCTTTTTACAAATATACCGTTGCTCCTTTTAAGAATATACAAAATTTAATACACCCTTCCTTTTCCCTCTACATATATACCTTTTCGCTCTTTACAAATATAGAAATACACCGTTTCGCTGTTTAAAGCTAAGAGAGTTGTTCAAAAACAACGTAGACATTTGCTGTCAAAAGCCGACTGTTTGTATGTGCAATGTGTGATTTATAATTGCAAATCGGTTATATATCATCTGTTACATTTGTGTTGATATGCGATTAAATTACCATAGCTACACATAACCGGTAATATTGTGTATCAAGATCAATAAAAGAAAGATACAAATATAAATTGATACAAACTTAATGAAATCATATCGATGACGCCTTGACGCCGTTAACTTCGTTCAAATAATTATGGGTGCATATAAGTGACTTTGTTCGAGGAGGCGTAAATACTGATTATATGATCATTATACTTACAGTGAAATTGGTAGTAAGATAGCGAATCTTGATAGTGCATTTCGTTTTTTGCCTCATAAAAGTGTATAACATTTAGAGACAAAGTCTACGTTATTTTTGAGCAGCCCTCGTACACAGTTTCGCTCTTTACAAATATACCCTTTCTCTCGTTACAGTGTGTGTAACGTTAATTGTCTTAATGTGTTTGATTCCGGCAATGGCGAAAGTGATAATAGGTATGTTGACTTTGTGATATGTATAACTGAATACTCTTGAAACGCATTATGATTCATTTATATATTTTAGTTTCTTTAATTTCAGTTGTCAAGTTATATCTCAGTTACAACTGGTAACGGACTGAAAATTAACAAATTTGTTTTACATGCAAGGTTCTTTTAGGTAGTTCTTCACGTTCGAATCGATTTTTTTCTACTACTAATAATAATATAATGTAGAATTTGATAGAACCTTGATTTTACAAAACTCCAGAATAAACTTATGAAATTCGGCAAATAAAAATGATAGGGTCTTGCGCTTGACTTTTTTGCTAGACCGATACGAAGAGTTTTGACCACGCGCAATTTTCCAAAATGGGAGTCTATGGGAAAATAAGAACTTTCATAACATTTTGTGAATAGAATTTTTTCTACAATGTAGATTTTAATGCAACTTCTTACAGTCGTTAAGAAACATATAGTTTATAATGTGGTAAAATAAAATGCACGGGTCTTTGGGGATATTTGACCATGATTAAAGTAAACCGCACATTTCAAATTAATTTTCAGACATTATTTCTAATTATCCAACGTGTCAGAGGTTTTAATATCATATTTTAAATTTAGAAAGATAGTTACAGTGCAATTGTAATAAATTTACTCGCGGATTGCCATTTATTCATTACATGACTTATTCTAAGTTTTTCGGATACCGGTAAATGACGTCACGCCATCACTTCCAGTTTATCAAACGTGCAGATCTAACCTCACTCAGCTGTGTGAAGTTGGCTAAACAAACGACACACGACATTCAAAATTTTTTTAATGTCGTTCAGTACGCGACATACGACATACGACATTCGAAAAAAATTGAATGTCGTGCAAAAAAACGACTTTGGACATACGACATTCGAACTTTGACATGCAAAATTTGAATGTCGTTCAGTGCAGGACATAGGACATACGACATTCGAAAAAAGTTGAATGTCGTGCAAAAAGCGACATTGGACATACAACATTCGAACTTTGACAAAAAAATTATATGTCGTTCAGTGCACGACATACGACATCCGAAAAAAGTTGAATGTCGTTTATAACACGACATTGGACAGACGACATTCGAACTTTGAGATGCAAAATTTGAATGTCGTTCAGTGCACGACATACGACATTTGAAAAAAGTTGAATGTCGTGCAAAAAACGACATTGGACTTACTACTTTCGAACTTTGACATGCAAAATTTGAATGTCGTTCAGTGTGCGCGTATCACATACGACATTCGATAAAAGTTGAATGTCGTTTATTGCACGACATCGGCCATACGACATTCGAACTGTGACAAAAAAGTTTGAATGTTGTTCAGTGCGCGACATACGACATACGGCATTCGAAAAAAGTTCAATGTCGTGCAATAAACGACATTGGACAAACGACTTTCGAACTTTGACATGCAAAATTTGAATGTCGTTCAGTGTGCGCGTACCACATACGACATTCGATAAAAGTGCGCGACATACGACATACGACATTCGAAAAATGTTGAATGTCGTGCAATAAACGACATTGGACATAAGACATTCGAACTTTGACATGCAAAATTCCAATGTCGTTCAGTGCATGACATACGACATCCGAAAAAAGTTGAATGTCGTGCAAAAAACGATATTGGACATACGACATTCAAACAGTGACAAAAAAATTTGAATGTCGTTCAGTGCGCGACATACGACATACGAAAAAAGTTGAATGTCATGCAAAGAATGACATTGGACATACGACATTCGAACATTGACAAAAGAATTTGAATGTCGTTCAGTGCGCGACATAGGACATACGACATTCAAAAAATGTTGAATGTCGTGCAATAAACGTCATTGGACATACGACATTCGAACTTTGACTAAAAAATTTGAATGTCGTTCAGTGCGCGACATACGACATTCGAAAAAAGTTGAATGTCGTGCAAAAAACAACATTGGACATACGACATTGGAACTTTGACATGCAAAATTTGAATGTCGTTCAATACGCGAAAAACGACATACGACATTCGAAAAAAGTTGAATGTCGTTCAAAAAGCGACATTGAACATACGACATTCAAAATTTGACATGCAAAATTTGAATGTCGTTCAGTACGCGAAAAACGACATACGACATTCGAAAAAAGTTGAATGTCGTGCAAAAAAACGACATTGGACATACGACATTCAAACTGTGACAAAAAAATTGAATGTCGTTCAGTGCGCGACATACGACATTCGAAAAAAGTTGAATGTCGTGCAAAGAATGACATTGGACATACGACAAAATTTTTTGTCACAGTTCTAATGTCTATGTCCAATGTCGTGCAATAAATGACATTCAACTTTTTTTGAATGTCGTATGTCGCGCACTGAACGACATTCATTTTTTTTGTCAAAGTTCGAATGTCGTATGTCCAATGTCGTTTTTTGCACGCATTCTACTTTTTTCGAATGTCGTATATCGTATGTCGCGCACTGAACGACATTCAAATTTTGCATGTCACAGTTCTAATGTCGTATGTCCAATGTCGTGCAATAAATGACATTCAACTTTTTTCGAATGTCATATGTCGTATGTCGGGCACTGAACGACATTCATTTTTTTTTGTCAAAGTTCGAATGTCGTATGTCCAATGTCGTTTTTTGCAAGCATTCTACTTTTTTCGAATGTCGTATATCGTATGTCGCGCACTGAACGACATTCAAATTTTGCATGTCAAAGTTCGAATGTCGTATGTCCAATGTCGTTTTTTCACGACATTCAACTTTTTTCTTATGTCGTATGTCTTATGTCGCGCACTGAACGACATTCAAATTTTGCATGTCAAAGTTCGAATGTCGTATGCCCAATGTCGTTTTTGCACGAATTCAACTTTTTACGAATGTCGTATGTCATATGTCGCGCACTGAACGACATACAAATTTTTTTATCACAGTTTGAATGTCGTATGTCAAATGTCGTTTATTGCACGACATTCAACATTTTTCGAATGTCGGATGTCGTATGCCGCGCACTGAACGACATTCAAATTTTTTGTCACAGTTCTAATCTCGTATGTCCAATCTCGTGCAATAAACGACATTCAACTATTTTCGAATGTCGTATGTCGCGCACTGAACGACATTCAAATTTTGCATGTGAAAGTTCGAATGTCGTATGTCCAATGTCGTTTATTGCACGACATTCAACTTTTTACGAATGTCGTATGTCGTATGTCGCGCACTGAACGACATTCAAATTTTTTGTCACAGTTCTAATGTCGTATGTCCAATGTCGTGCAATAAACGACATTCAACTATTTTTGAATGTCGTATGTCGTATGTCGTGCAATAAACGACATTCAAATTTTGCATGTGAAAGTTCGAATGTCGTATGTCCAATGTCGTTTATTGCACGACATTCAACTTTTTTCGAATGTCGTATGTCGTATGTCGCGCACTGAATGACATTCAATTGTTTTTGTCTAAGTTCGAATGTCGTAAGTCCAATGTCGTTTTTTTCAGGACATTCAACTTTTTCCGAATGTCGTATGTCGTATATTGTGCACTGTACGACATTCAAATTTTGCATGTCAAAGTTCGAATGTCGTATGTCCAATGTCGTGCAATAAACGACATTCAACTTTTTTTAATGCCGTATGTCGCGCACTGAGCGACATTCAAATTGTTTTGTCAAGGTTCGAATGTCGTATGTCCAATGTCGTACAATAAACAATATTCAACCTTTTTTGAATGTCGTATGTCGTATGTCGCGCACTGAGCGACATTCATTTTTTTTTCAAAGTTCGAATGTTGTATGTCTTATGTCGTGCTATACACGACATTCGACTTTTTTCGAATGTCGTATGTCGCGCACTGAACGACATTCAAATTTTGCATGTCAAAGTTCGAATGTTGTATGTCCAATGTCGTTTTTTGCACGACATTCAACTTTTTTCGAATGTCGTATGTCATATGTCACGCACTGAACGACATTCAAAAACTTTTGAATGTCGTATGTCGTTTGTTTGGCCAACTTCACACTGCTACCTAACTCTGTGTAGCTTTCTCACAAAGTTACACTTCTTGTTCAATTATTTGTATACATGAAACATTTCAGCTCGACACAAAATGTACAGCATAATGGAAAACGTCAAATGATTAGGACAGAGATTTCCAAACATCATAAATTCTTTTGTTTACATTAGGACTGAAATAAAAGTATTATTCTTTTAAGTGAAATAAAAGGTATTATACTTTTCAGGAGCTGTATACATGGATGACTGCCCATATGAAAACAAAGTACCGTTGCCGAGGTATCTGATAGTTTCGGGCGCCATGAGTGCCTCCGTTCTCGCGATCTTCCAATTGAAAAGTAAATGTCTTCAAGTAATAGGCATAGTTGGAGTGTTGTTTTCTATCGCATGGAATATGTGTGGTAAGTAACAGCATGTTTAATTCAACAACACTAAATTGTTTTAACTGAACAACGAAGATCCAAACGGGATTGCCACTTTCCAAGAAAGTCCAACCCCTTCAAAAGGTCCCTTAAACATAGTTTGTCTGGATTTTACAACAGATAATAACACAGACGGCATGCGGGAGGTAAATGGTTCTACCAGGCGCCTACCCGGATGCCTGGATGAGTACCACACTGATGAAGATCTGAGGTCTTCCTCCACCATCAAAAGCTGGAAAATAGCCACATGGCCTACGATTGCGTTGGTGTGCTGTTAAACCCAACGAAAACAGAACAAATAACACAGTCACAGTAAATCAAACAGGCAGCAAGGACAAACTAAATACGTAGAGGAACAATCGGCAATTTCCTTTCTTAACGACCCACCACAACCTAGTGACCTACTTTTTCCTCCTACATGAACTTCGTGAAAATCATTCTGATAATACAGCTATACTACAGTGACAATTAGACAATTTAGGCCCTCCCTGACTTAGTGTGTTTTCACAACTTCATCTGTTAACTCATTCAGTCAACCTCTTTTCAGTATCGTTACAAAAACATAGATAAATGACTTTTTTGTGCGCTCTAAAAACAAAGCGTGTTCTAAACTGAACTTGGTAAAACTAGTGTTGTACATACTGCTACATAGATATAGATTTAATAACATATTTAGACATTAACCACATTGTCTTGGCCTAAAATGTGCCACAGTAAATTTGTTTTGCTTGCTTGTGTTGGGTTTAACGCTGTTTTTCAACAGTATTTCAGTCATATAACGGCGGGCAGTTAACCTTACCAGTGTTCCTGGATTCTGTACCAGTACAAACCTGTTCTCCGCAAGTAACTGCCAACTTCCCCACATGAATCAGAGGTGGAGGGTGAATGATTTCAGACACAATGTCGTTTATCAAATCGTCACGGTGAACATACGCACCGCCCGAGGATCGAATTCACGACCCCGCGATCCGTAAACCAATGCTCTACCTAGTGAGCTAAGCGGGCGGGTGTCAGTAAATTTGTAACTAGATACTGTACAAGTTTGTATTTCTCTTTTTTCTTTTATGCAAAGCATGTATAATTACCATTAAGGAAATACAAAAGAATACAGTTATGTTGTGGCGTGTCTTTAAGGATGCCAAAATCGCATAACGGAGGTTACGTAATCGGTCGGAATTAGCCGATTGTTCTTGCGGGTCCACTAAATGAAAAGAGTGTAAAGACATGTAAATCATTTACACACGAGTAAACAGTTTGTATTTGTATCCGCTGATAACAACATATTGGTAAATAACGGTTGAGAGTTAAATAGATGAATAACCTTGAACACGTACGGATTTCAGATAAAAGGAGATAATAAAACTACATATAAACGTGAAAATGATAAATAGGGGAATAGTTTAAACAGATAGTTAGTGGGTATACGCTATGGGTTTGCATTTCAGGGACACGCGTAGCTTTTCCTGTTTGGTCTTTGTTAGCTCATTTGAGCACGAAGTGGTTTTCTGTCGTCCGTCCAACGTCTTGGGTCGTTTGTCATCCTTCAACATTCTGCTAGACTGATACGAAGACTTTGGACCACGCGCAACAACATCTCCTCCTAAACCACGGGGCCAAAATTTTTGAAACTTCACAGGGATGTTCCTTGGATGGTCTGCTTTAGAATTTGTTAAAAGATTTGAATTCCATACAGAACTCCATGGCATTCTAAAGGAAATACTTTAAAAACTTTCTTGTCCAAAACCATAGTACGGCTTTAATATCTGATACGTTGCATCATCTGATAGTCCTCTACCAAAATGTTCAAATCATCCCGCTAGGATCAAAAACGGCCTCGACCTTGCGGTCACGTGGTTTATATAGACTTATAAAGGGAAAATCTACTTCTATAAAACCTAGGGTTTTGATATTTGGTATGTAGCATTGTATAGAAGTCTTTTACCAAGATTTTTCAATTTATCCCCGTGGGGTTAAAAATGGTCCCGTCCTTTGGACACATGATTTAAATAGACTTGTATAGGGAAAACCTTTAAACAATTCGCGTCTTAAACAATAACGCCCAGAGCTTAGATATTTAGTATGTGGCATGCTACAAGATTGCTCAAATCATGACCCTGAGGTCAATATATGCCACACCCGGGGTCCCTTGTTTTACATTAACTTATATAGGAACAATCGTCTTTTCCAGAACCATAAGGTCCAGACCTTAGATATTTGGTATTAAGTATTGTCTTGAAGTCCAGGCTTATAGGGGAAAATACTGAAACCATAAGACACAGAGCTTACATATTTGATATGTTGCATGTTCTTGTGTTTCTTTACCAAGATTGTTTAAATCATGTCCCTGGGGTCAATAAAGGCCACGTCGGTATGGTCCCTTGTTTTACTTATTTGCTGGTTGTTTCTTGAAGCATTGATTAATGACAAAGAAAGCAGGACTACACGTATAATGTTTGATACAGATTCCATTACTATTGAATAGTTTTAATCGAGACCTACTGACCTACTTTTTAGTTTTTGAAATTACAGCTTAGAAATTTGGACCACATTTATAACTTTTGATACAGATTTCAAACCTCATACTTAACATTCTTAACCCTGACGCACTGACCTACATTTTTGTTTTTGAAGCTACAGAAAAGCAATTTGATCCACCAATATAATGTGTGATACAAAGTTCAATAATCATCTTGAATAGTCTTATTCGTGACCTACTGACCTACTTTCTTACTTGTGAAGTTACAGCAAAGAAATTTGGAACACCTTTATAATGTTTGATACAGATTTCTATAATCACCTTGAATAGTCTTAATCGTGACCTACTGACCTACTTTCTTGTTTTTGAAGTTACACCATTGAAATTTTGCCCATCTATATATATTTTTGATACATATTTCAATATTCATCGTGATTAGTCTTAACCCTGACCTACTGATCTACTTTCTTGTTTGTGAAGCTACAGCAAAGAGATTTGGACCGCCTGTATAATTTCCTGACAGATTTCAATAATCTTTAAAATGACTTGCTTACCTAGTTGTTGTTTTTAATTTGTTCAAGCAAGCAACTAAACTTATGTTAGCGGTATAGGGCCAGCATGGCTCTCTTGTCTTTGTTTTTTTATATATTAATCTAGTAAAAGAAAGAATTCAGTGTTGGAACTTGTGTGACGATGACTCCGCTATAAATCAACTTTAGTCTGATTAACTAAATGCTCATATACTCAGACAAAATTTCGATACCGACTTAATCAGCCGGAAAAGCCTCTCTCTTTCTGGCTTTTTCATACTCTGCCAGATAGCTCTGTGTCTGTATTAGAAGAGGATGAATTTAGCGCCCTGATTGGCTGCCTTTGCGCTATGTAAAGGGCCTTTGAAAGTGTTTATCATGAAATGGGTGCTATACAAATCTGGTACAATAATAATAATAATAATAATAATAATAGTACTTCTATTTTCAGGTTGTGTATGGTTATACAGCAGCTATGCTACGATAATGCAAGGTTTCCCCGGCACGCAGAATTGCAATTCAACTGCTCTTCTGTCTTTATGTCCCAGTGTCTCAAACTGCAGCAGTTTACAAAGTGTAGCAGTGTGTCCAGAGATTGAAAGTTTTAGTCCAGAATCACGATTAGCAGCATGCAAAGGACAAGACAAATGTTGCGACAAAACATTTCTTAAATTCGCTTTCTCCATGTCAATTTTAGACTGGTCTGGTTTATTGTCCTTCGCTTTATATGTGTGCATCAAAATAGTTAGAGGAGAGCCTATACTGATTGATATTTATAACACTTCCTCGGGACGTAGTGGATATACACAAATAAACGGAGAACATACAGCAGAAAACAATTAAAGCCCTTTGAAGGATATACAACAGTAAACAATTAACGCGACTTGGTCACTATACAGATAAAACAATTACCTTTTATGTCAAATAATATCAAGGCTCCGTTTCACATTTAACGTTTCTTATAAGATGGAGATTGTAAATTGTTTGAAGACATTTAAGATTTGAAGCACTTGCAAAATGTTTCATTGTAAAATAGTTTATTAAGACAGAGTGTGCACGCAATTAACACATAGGCAACTGGGCCTATCCATTTCTATGTAATTGTTAATCTGTTAGTAAAATCTGTACAAAAGTTCCTTTTAGAAGCATAATTTAATTAATGCAAACAAGCAAAATAAGTGCAGGCTCGGTTTGATTGAGTCTGTTCATGAGAGGAAGTGGAAAGTGCAACACCTCTTACGTCCCCAACGTACCAAACATTTAATGCACCACATATGTGACCCATGAACAACATATGTATCCCATTCGGTTTTTCGCCCACAAATATTTTTCCAGCAAAGTGATCGCCATATTATTGTTCTTCTGGATGGGTGTAATGTATCAGGGTGTTACGTTTTTACTCCAAGATATAGGAAGACAACATAGTTGGTTTATATACTGGTTTCACGACCATCATAGAACTGATTAACTCTGCTCAGTGCCATGCATGCATTACATTTAAGCCACGCCTACAAGTACATGACTGGCAATAGAGATATTACAATGGGGTTTAGCATACGGACGATTTAAGCAGTCGCACGGCAATTACAGCATACTGTATTTCCATCTGTTGATAAATGTTGATAATTTTCAGACATACCGCATCGAGGGAAATGAGTGTGTCTCCGTCAGTTCTACTAATACAGGTAACTTTAAACGCATATTCACTTACGTGTTTGGTAATGTATGTATACTTGGTTGTACTGCATCGCGATATTTTGGCGGAAAAAAATGCCATTTTCACAAAATTCAATCACAAATTAAAATCTCACCTGTTTTTCTGTGAAATGTTTACCACATATGTGCTACCAGAGGCACAACATATTATTTTAGGCGGTGCTAATAAGCGAATACGTACACATGTTGGATCCCTCCCCAACCCCTACTCCGTTGTATATTGGGTGCTAGGATAACCCGGAGCAGACAATCCGTACCATACACGGGACAACCTGTACCACGTTTCAGAAAGACCTGGACCATATCTCTGAAAGTTCTATCACTATTTTAAACCAAATAATGTTTCTTGATATTTCAGAATAACTAGTACTGTCGAAGACGAATAATGCTCATATTTAGTAAAATTTAGTTCTAGGCTGATGTTATAGACGACTCCGATCATAAACTGGACGACCCTGACCATACTTAGGGCGACCCGGTCCAAGTTTTAAGTTTTAGGACAACTTGTACTATGCTTCAATTTCATCTTTATATTGGACTCTTGTAAAATGATTATATTCTTCTGCTATTCTCAAGAAAGATAATGAGATAATATAATAAGAATTTGTAGTTTACTGAGGAGATGGATGACATGCTTTTATGGGGTTTTTTGGTGTTTTTTTTTTTAATTACAGCGGTAATTAACGGTATAAAATATGCTAATTTCTGATTGAATTACAATTGAGTTTGGTATACGGGTGGTCGATGATATATCTATAATCAAAATAATTGGCTGTGTTAAGAACCCATGAAATAAAAAGTGAATAATTGAATGACGGCGGTTCTATCGATTGTAAATTGATTTAAGAATGTTGTTTTTGATGAAAAGTATACTACGAACATTTTATTTCAAATGTCTGCAGAAATGTAGATATAGAAACGACCTACCTATCTCTATATGATGCGAAAATCAAACAAAATATAATAGGAAAAATTGCTTGTTTCAGTTTATGACTCACCTAAAGACATCACATGCAATAGTTCCAGTGGTGGTTTTGTTCACAAATGAATTGAAATATATTTCACACTTTTTCATCTCGTTTCTTTTTATATCTTTTATGTTTTTGTTTCATGTTTTTCACTTTTACGCTACGTAATGAACAAAACGGCTCACCCTCCATCAGCTGCTTTGTCAATGAAATGTTAGGCGTACATTCAGGCAAATTACGCCAACATATAAATGCATTCATTCAGTTGTTAATTTCACAACTGCATTCAAATTTTAAATGTAGTCTGTCATTTTTAAGCTACATTTTGTGTCATTTATTTTTCTCTAACAATGTTACAAACACATTTGTAATGAATTTTAGCTATACATTTATACATTTAGTTGTTAATGAAATCTTTGAAAAATATAATGCAAGGGTTATCATATTCATGATATTCATAAGACAACGTATATATAAATGAAATACATTTTTATGCTAAATAACTTTATCTTGTTAGGAAAATACTAGCATTTAAAACTTAGTGAACACAAATAAGTGTAAATGATTATTTGTTTTATTTTCGAATAAATCATCATTTTACAAATATCTGATTAACCATCTTTAAAAAATATCAAAATAATGCGCATCAATGAAAAAAGTTCCATGCTTGAACTATTACCTCGTGAAAATCCTTCAAGTCTAAAATTCAACATTGCTGGTAATGAATTATAATTACCTCGTTAAAATATCAGTGATCATATTTATTAAGTTATGATCAAAGACACGTTGTCGAACCTTTAAACATATGAAAAGGCCAATACAATTGGATTTTAGCAATATAGTATGGTTAACAGTCCATACATAATTGATTTTCGGTCGATTGTGAAGCCAGTTCTACAACATAATATTAATCACTAGACACCTGGTCCAGGTGTCCTCACTCCTGATGGAATCCATCGTCAAAAGGGTATGAGAGAAGAGGCTAGTTTCCATTTTAATGCTAGTATAACACATTTTTTACATTTTATTGCTTCACTTCGTTACATAAATAAACCATTTTAAAACAACGAATTTATCGTAAGTGTAAAATATTTTATTTAACTGAAAGTTGTCTTCTAAATAAATCGGAAAACGATTGTTGGTTGTACAGATGTAGATGTAAATACATACGTTATTAATATTGAAACACTAAAAATACTGACCAAGTGTTTTCAACTAAACCAGTTAGAGAATTATTGATCTATGTTTCGTGTATATACGTACTTGCAAAATCTTCACAACAGTACAAATCTCTTACCAATCTAAACATGTTTATCACACATCAGCTTGACATAACAAGATTCAGGATAATTTATTTAGGCAAAAACATACAATATGTTCATTGCCTAACATGGAATATAACATTGTAATGTGACAATCAGACCTGACATTTTATTTGTAACACAATGACCAAATGTGATTATATGTCATTTCTGAAATCGTTTGAAAATATATCAGTTCTTACGGGAGAGCCGTAAGAATAGCCTTTTCCTTGAGGCTATTCCTACGGGACCGTAAGAATAGCCACTTCCTAATGGGAAGCTAAGACATCAAAACAACATATATTTCGAAGTAAATAGTTTCCTAGAACTTTCAGAAAGATGGTCCGGGTCGACCTAAAACGTGGTCCTGATTGTCCCTAATATGATCCGGGTTGTCCCTCATTTACTGGTGTTAAAAATTCTTTGGGTTTAAATAATAAATCTTCAAATAGAGGCAATAATAGTATTTGTTTACAAATCATTTCCGGGTTCGAAAATTTACACGTTTTCATAAACTTTGCCATATTTTATTAATTTATTCACTTAACTAGTGTTGAAGCAGTGACATACACATTAAGAATTAAAATGGCCACACTAGAAGACTTGCAGAAAAGAATAAAACAGTTGGAGAATGATCTAGAAGCAGAAAAACAGCTAAATAAGACTGGTGGACGTGAAAAGATTTCTCAGATGAGCTCAGAAGTTGTAGACTCTAATCCATACAGGTGAGGTTACACAGAGTGAAATATAGGGCCTATGTATAATCATGTTACTTGGTAGTTTTGTTACCTCTGAAAGGCCATTGTCAAAAATTTTGATGGCGTAATTTGATTACAATATTTTCTAGGAAGTGTCTAGGGGTACGGATCCGTACCCAGAGCTCCAGATAAGCTGGGTATTTGCGTATTTAGGCAATGAAAATTGCAGAAAACCCAATTGAATTCATACAGTGTGCGTAATGAAACGCAAGTAATATTCCTAATACCCAATTCATAAAAAATATTTTGCGTATCGCATTTTCCTTATTACTAGAACGGGCACGGGACTTTAACGCTAGATTTGACTGACTGGGGTACGGACCTCCTTTTTCTAGAGATTTAGGGTTATTTATATTTTATATTATGTTGAAAATGAAATAACAAATAAGACTTAACCAGTGTTCACTTAAAACTAGCATCTAATTGGTGTACAGATACCAGCGTTCACCCGATTGTTTACCTTCTCTTTCAAAACCTAAATAACCGAGGAACTCCAAATGAATACACTGTCCGTGCCGATTAGTTTGTTGATAACAGCTAGATTAATGAATGAATCTATCCCTTGAATGAATTCTATTTGAAATTTAGCAAAAAAAAAAAGAATAAATCAGGCATAATAATATGCACCTATTTATTTTGTTTTTTAACAAAGTATAATGATAATCGGCACGGAACTGATTGTTTAATATAATCAATTAAGTGACATTAAGTCAAAGACATTGTTTGTGAAAACGTCCCTTGTATCTCGTAACAGCTACCAAATGTGTGAAAAACTTAAATACACTAAGTAAGGGTTAATTATTAATCAAAATATTATTTTCCCAACATATTTAACATAATTTTGTTTAATCTTTATATCTTTTTTCTGCCAGTTCGAATTCTCGTGACTAATTTGGTGTTCCTCGGTTATTTACATTCTGAAAGAAAATGTAACAAATCGGATGTTTAAGTTCAAGGTGAATTCTGTTGAAATGTTATTTGTTATTTCATTTCCAACAAAATTTTAAATGTAAATGACCCTTAATCTCTAGAAAAACGAAGGTCCGTACCCCTAGAAAATCCCTAACAGGCTTGTCTAGAGGTACGGATCCGTACCCCTAGACACTTTCTTTCTATATTCTATATCGTATGCTAAGCATGAGGCAAAGAATATATTATATGGCAACGCACATGTGGTTTTACTGATAGACAAAGAACATAAATCCCAAGCGTCATTTCTCTTTGAAACATGTGTAAGTTATATATAAATGCATAAATATATAAATAAATAAAGTATGAATGGAATAATAATGGAAATGGCCATTCATATAGCTCTCCTGTACGAAAAGCGAAATAGCCCGCAAGTGGCTATTCATATGGCAGTTTGAAATATATAATGTACATTGTACTGGGGTCAAAACTATGTCAAAAGGTACCCAAACCAAAATGTACCCAAAAATAAAAAGTCAAAACGTACCCGCAAAAAGTCAGGATATACCCACTTGTGCAAGTCTAGGGGTCGAGTGTCCAGACCCCTAGCCACTGCCTTTGAACTAAACAAATCAATTATACTTTATGATTAGAAGTACTGGATTTTCATAATGTATTTTTTGTTTACATTAATTTGGAAGGGTTCACTTCTTTTACCCATGAAATAACTTGCTTCTGATGGAAAATACTTGCCAGATTACCCTGTTTAATCATTGTTCATGAAATGCATATTGATGTTAGTGCCTGTCAAACTTAAATGGAATGTTTCAGTGTAAAAATTATACGTGTTGTCATTTCAGTCGGTTAATGGCATTGAAGCGTATGGGAATTGTTGACAACTACGAGGTATGCCTTTTATTTGAAAAAAAAAATCTGAAAAATTTGTAATTTATTCAATATATTGGTGTTTAGGATTTTTAAAATTGATCTGTGTGTTTAGGCAGCTGGTTAGCTGACTTGGTGGTAAAGGTTTGGTGACAGGTTTGAACCCAAGACTGACTGAATATTTTCCCCTGTGACATTTGGCGCTCAAACATTAGAATGTTGTTAATGTGTATGTAAATATATGCAGCCAGACATGCTTATTAGGAATCCTATCTCTTACTAGTAGAAACCATGCTAGTTTTCAAACAGGGATCCATTGCAAATAGTATTTCCATTTGTACATAAAAAGTGACTTTAAGAAACAACATATTGAGTAACGAAACATACTGATGTATCTTTTGGAAGAATGATTATATAGTAATGTATTGAAAAAGTTTTGATGTTACTGCAAGAGCAGCAGTCCAGTATTCAAACATTTATTTCTGCAGTTCTAATGATGCACTAGTTCAGCCAAACACAAATTTTAAGATGTAATAGTAGGTTTACACACATTCATGATTTTTATTCCAGAAAATTCGAGAGTACACAGTAGCTGTTGTTGGGGTCGGGGGAGTAGGGAGTGTGACTGCAGAAATGTTGACAAGATGTGGTATTGGAAAGGTTTGTATTTTCTCATGAATGTAAAGGATAGTCCATACGATAACCCTTACCCTGCTAAATTTCTATAATGAACTTGTCCATCTTTCAGTTTGGACAGTACCATTCACTGTTAAAAGGGGTGATTTCTAATAAGATACTGACTGAATGGCAAACATAGCTGATCTTGATCAGACTGCATGGATGTGCAGGCTGATCATGATCTACACTGGTCGCAAAAGCAGAATCAAGCGTGTCCAGCACAGTAAGAGTTAAAGAATAAAAGATAAATGGGGCTGCCCTAACTTCATTTGCCATATGGTACTGATTGTATAAAAAATTTCACTATTGTTTATTTTTTGCCTGAAGCATCTCAAAAGTAAAAAATGTAAAATATACTTAAATATGAGATTGGCCAAATTTTTAGATGCAATCAATGAAAAGTAGCAGCTGTTACAGTTGAATTTCAGAAAATGATACAAATTGAAACTATATAGATGAATCTTACGACTTAAAATCCAGTATTGCACATGATCTTGCAGTCAGTGCCATAAAGGGAGGTGATTTATAACAACAAGATTCAATTGTTCAAACTTTTGACAAATATTTGAGAAAATGATTATCAAAAGTAAGATTTAAAAATAATTAATACATTTTATGTTCATAACAAAATGTGGCAGCCACATCAATAACAATGCCACCATGAGCCTTTAAACAGTGGAACTAAAATTAATGGCATTTATGTAAGGGTGAGTTATTGGGTAGAACCTCCAACCCCTCACAGCCGGGTAGCATCCTCACATGAAAGAGTTTTACACCCAACGCAAGACATCAAACACTAAGTTTTTTTGGACAAGCTCTGAAGAAAAGTCAGGGGCCTTTAACTCTCGATCAATGCAACACTCATTTCAGAATGATACTGTGTAATAAAACAAAAATCTCAAATATTTTCACAAGATCATTCAGCAAGTTTTAAAATGGTCATTGACTCTGGTATTTGTGCAAATGATGGAACGAAATACATGTAATGTTATTATAATGCAGGAGTGAATGTTTTGGTGCCCAGTTTTGTGGAATAGTTACATCATGATCAGAACCTCTTTTATTATTAAATGTGAAGGAATTATATGTATTTATATTACAGTTGCTGCTGTTTGATTATGATAAAGTAGAACTGGCCAACATGAACCGTTTATTCTATCAGCCCCATCAAGCTGGACTGAGCAAGGTAGAGGCTGCTGAAAAAACATTGAAGTAAGTCCATACATACTTTATATATTAAAGTAACTCTGTACATAGTATATAAAGTAACTCCATACATAGTGTATAAAGTAAGTCCATACATAGTTAAAAACATCAAGTAAGTCCATATATTGTTTATATCAAGTAACTCAAGTAAGTCAATTCATAGTTAAATATATCAAGTTACTCCATACATAGTTTATTAAGTAAGTACATACTTTATTTGAAGCTTATTCGAATAACTTATGTTGCTTGACAAGAAAAAAAATCCTGGTTTTAGCAATAAAAAGTCATGAAATGTTTTTCTGTTACAGAGAAATCAACCCTGATGTAGAATTTGAAATTTACAATTACAACATTACCACAATGGAGAACTTCAATCATTTTGTTGATAGAATCACGTAAGTATTTCTTTTATCAATTGAGTCATGTTGTCAAATTATTAGTTTTATCTTTTCAATTGTAGTCAATTTCAAAATACATTCTTAAAGTTTGAATAAAAATTTTGTTCTCATTATTTAAGTGATGTGTAGCCACGGTAAATAGTTTACCATTAAATGGTTAATATTCGTGGATTCAGTGGTTGAGTCAATACACGAAATTTAATCCCACTGAACAAGTATAATTCCCATTCATTTTATGTTCAAAAGTTAAAATCTACGAATTTATATCCACCACGAAATTACCGTTTTGACCAAAACCAAAATATTTTATATCCACGAAATTCAATGATTTTACAGTATTCATTATTTGACCCTGTTTTCTGTTTATTTGGATCATCAAGCCCATTTTATATCTGATTGATAAAGTTTAATGCTTAAGCTAATGCAAGTTGAGCATGGGAGTGTTGCACATTTTCGTGCATATCATGAACAGATTCAGGCAAACCAAGACTGTAGTTGTTTTGTCTGGCTGCTTCCTATGCCTCCAAAAGGTTTTTTTATACGTTTTATTCTCAATCAGTTAAATCAAATCTTTCTCTTTTTATAGTTCTGTACCAGGTAAAATTGTAAGATTTTGATATTTTTTACTAAATGAGAAGTTTTATTTACATGATAAAGTGTGATATTAGGAGATATATTTCACTCTAAGTTTCAACAAATCTTTGAAATTCTGTAATAAAGCAATATTGTATTAATGTTTGTGTGTCTGTATATTTCAGGAAAGGTGGTTTAAAGGAAGGTGAACATGTAGATTTAGTACTGAGCTGTGTAGACAACTTCGAGGCTAGAATGGCCATCAATACAGTAAATTTTTGTCACATGTTTCTCAGTGAATTATAGAAATATTAGGGTAAAATAGATCTGGTAATACTATTTTCACCATGAAAAATATCAGATATGTTTTTCTCTGGGAAGGAACTAAATAATGGGTAGATTTTGTCAAAACCTGAAGAGTGCTAGCCCTGGCCATCATAAATTGATAGCCACATTTTTTTCCGGGAAAAAATTAATAGACTAACTTGGCACGAGCGTAATTCGCATGCACTTTCCCATTTCAATGAAGCTAGGCTAAGATTCTCCCTCAGCTAATATAAGGGAGAAGTGACAAGATTTTAGGGAAAATGTAAAATAGTTTAATGCCATGACATGCAAGTTGAAAAAGGAACTAAATATGCTTAATATAATGTTACTATTTTTATTATTTCCTGTCTTTGTTTAAGTCTATTGATTTAAAGTAAATAACAAATTCACTCAAAATGTCAGTGGTTCTGTTTTCTTATCCTTGTTAACCTTGTGAATTTAATGTGATTAAACTGCAAATTAAAGTGTGTTTTTTTTCACTCTTGCAATGATTGCCCAAACCAAGAAAACCCTTTGAATACAAATACAATTTAAAAAAGTTAATTCCATATCAGCAAAAAAAAAAATCAACTCCCAGTGCTATAATGCACTCAAAGTCACAGTCACTTTAAATAACAGGTGTTATGCTGGTTCTGAACTAAACATCACATGTCAATACACCTCTTCTTTGATCTGCTGGTGTCTTCTTTGATCTGTTGATGTCGGCACACATTAAAAGAAACAGTTGTCAAACAGGTTAAACCCAGTTTCTGATGGCAGGTGTCAAAAATTTGGGCAAATTTAAGTTACGTTATTTAAGTCACAGAAAGTGTCAGTGATAATATTATGTTTCTAAAGTCTTGGTTTTGAAAACTACAAGTAAAATTAAGTGGATTTAAGGAAATTAATGAGCCAGTCAAGGTAAGATCTTTCTTAAGGTCAAAAAAAGAATGTGTAAGCTAAAATCCCTACTGTTAATTCCTGCTTGCCACTTGTGAAAATATTACATCTGGTGCTCACTGAAAGATATTTAAATTGTACACCAAAACAAACAAAAAAAGCTTAAAATTTCAAAGCAGCCAGTGTTAATTAACATGTATGATACATGCTGAATCAGAAATGTGTAATTGTGTAATTGTCAAGAACTTCAGTCATTAATAGATCAAACAGGAAGTCACAATTACATTTTGTTTCCATCTTAGATTAGTGCAAGCACACTAGTATCATTATGACAATCTTTCTGGACTCAAGTTTATACTGTATTCTATTTTGTTTCAGGCTTGTAACGAAGTAGGTCAGACTTGGATTGAATCGGGTGTCAGTGAAAATGCTGTGTCAGGTCACATACAGGTTGTTATACCAGGAGAAACAGCTTGTTTCGCTGTAAGTATCTTAAACTTAGATTTTCCATGTAAAAAAGATATTATTTCTGTGAAATCATTACCGTTAGTGGAGTTATTAAGTATTAATTTTTATGAATTTTAAGGTTCTGTTAATACAGAATCCATGAAAATGCATTCCAGTGAACAGTTTTACCTCTAGCCTGCTACATTTCTAAAATGGACTGGTCTATCATTCAGTTTGGGCAGTACCACTTATTATTTAAAGGGGTGTTCACTGAATTTACTGACTAAATAGCGAACAGTGCAGACAATGGTCTTGGTCAGCACTGGTTGCAAAGGCAAAATGACATGCCACCAGCAGGCTATAGGTTAAATTCATGTTTATTTTGTTATCAAATTTAAATTTAAAAAATTGCTTTGCTTGCCAAAACCCTAAATTTCATGCCCATGAAATGAAATTTTTATTGTGAGTATAATTATGCAGACCTGTCAGCATGAAATGAGCCGAGCCATGAGAAAACCAACATAGTGGTTTGCGACCAGCATGGATCCAGACCAGCCTGTGCATCTGTGCAGTCTGGTCAGGATCCATGCTGTTTGCTTTTAAAGCCTATTGGAATTGGAGAAACTGTTAGCAAACAGCATGGATCCTGACCAGACTGCGCGGATGCGCAGGCTGGTCTGGATCCATGCTGGTCGCAAACCCACTATGTTGGTTTTCTCATGGCTTGGCTCAAATTATTATCATTTTCTTGGTTTCACACAGGAGACTTAACTTTTGTTTGGGAACTGCTTTGCCCTATCCTTTCTTTTTGTTTAATATTCAACTTACTGTCAAATATTTTTAGTGATAAAATTATGTGAAGTAAGAGACCCTGTTAAATGTTGTGCTTTTTCCTGTTAGTGGGCTTTGAGCTGTCTTGGACACCAAGAACATCAGTTTATCATATAACAAACATACCACTGTGAATTACAACTGCTTTTGAAATGAAAACATTTTTCTAATGTAAAATCAGGTGATTATTTTCACGAGGCAAAACCTTTATGATTTTGTTTAATAATAGACTTAAGTTGAAAAGGGAACACATACAAGATGTAAGGCCAACTTTTAAAACAATACAAGTAGGATTATTAACTTTTGCAAGTATTTGTTTTCACATATACATTGAGCACATGTTTGTTTGTTTTGGGTTTAACGCCGTTTTTCAACAGTATTTCAGTCATGTAACAGCGGGCAGTTAAACTAACCAGTGTTCCTGGATTCTGTACCAGTACAAACCTATTCTTCACAAGTAACTGCCAACTTCCCCACGTGAATTATCAGAGGTGGAGGATGAATGATTTCAGACACAGTGTCTTTTATCAAATCATCACGGAGAACGTACGCCCCGCCCGGGGATCAAACTTGCGACCCCGTGATCCGTAGACCAACACTCTCCCTACTGAGCTAAGCGGGCGGGCGAATGTAGCAAAATATGATTATTTGTTGAGCAAAAGCTGTTTTCACAAACACAGCATTATAGAAAAAATAAATCCTCACCAAGAAATTCTGATTTTGCAGTATTTGTATGAACTGTATAATTGACTGGCTACATATTTCAGTGTGCTCCTCCACTGGTTGTAGCCACAAAAACTGATGAGAAGACATTGAAAAGAGAAGGTGTTTGTGCAGCTAGTCTTCCCACCACCATGGCAGTTGTTGCGGGATTTCTTGTGCAGAATACTCTAAAGTAAGTTACTTTTAGCCTCTGAAATGTTCTATATTTTACTTTAGTGGCTTATCTGTTCTACACTCTTCATAAGCCTCTAAACTTTCATACATTCTACTTTAGCCTCTAAAATGTTTTACATTTTCATTATAGCCTCTTAATTTTAATACATTCTACTTTAGCTTCCAAACTTTCATACATTATACTTTAGCCTCTAAACTGTTCTACATTCTGCTTTTAGCCTCTAAACTTTAATACGTTCTACTTTAGCCTCTAAATTTTTATACATTCTACTTTAATCTCTAAACTGATTTTACCTTAGCCTCTAAACTATTCTGCATTAGCCTCTAAGCTGTTTAACATTCTACTTTAGCCTCAAAACAGTTCTAAATCAAACTGAAAAAGCAATTTAGAATTATCAACAGTAACTCATTTATAGATTGTTATATTTTCTGGTTCTTCCGGATAATTGATTTCAACTCATTTAGATTTGATGATTGAATACAGCATAAGCTGGTGCTAGGGTGCATTGGCAGTGTTGCATTTTTCATTACTTCTCATGTACACACTCAATCAAACCAAGTCTGCAATTTTCTCTGTTTGCCTTGTTCTTTTTGCTTCCGAAGGATCTACTTTTCAGATGTTTTTACATGCTATGTTTCAGATATCTACTAGGTTTTGGTGATGTAACACATTACCTTGGTTATAATGCACTACAAGATTTCTTCCCCACCATGTCAATGAAACCAAATGAACAATGTGATGATAGACACTGTCAGAGACAACAGGCTGAGTATAAGGTAAATGGAGAGAACTTTAGATTAAAATGATAATATGTGTACTACTAAATTTTAAATTACCTTTAAGTTACAATGGAATCTCACACATCAGTTCTTAGCTCACCTGTCACATAGTGACAAGGTGAGCTTTTGTGATCACCCTTCGTCCGTCGTCCGTCGTCAGTCCGTGCGTGCGTGCGTCAACAATTTTGTGTCTGCACGATAGTGGTTTCATTTATGATTTTATTTTAACCAAACTTGCACACAACTTGTATCACCATAAGATCACGGTTCTTTTCTTGAACTGGCCAGATCCCGTTATGGGTTCCAGAGTTATGGCCCCAAAAAGGGCCAAAATTAGCTATTTTGACCTTGTCTGCACAATATCAGCTTTATTTATGATTTGATTTTTACCAAACTGGCACACAACTTGTATCACCATAAGATCTTGGTTCCTTTCTTGAACTGGCCAGATTCCATCATGGGTTCCAGAGTTATGGCCCCTGAAAGGGCCAGAATTAGCTATTTTGACCTTGTCTGCACAATAGCAGCTTCATTTATGATTTGATTTTAACCAAACTTGCACACAACTTGTATCACCATAAGATCTTGGTTCCTTTCTTGAACTGGCCAGATTCCTTTATGGGTTCTAGAGTGATGGCCCCTGAAAGGGCCAGAATTAGCTATTTTGACCTTGTCTGTACAATAGCAGCTTCTTTTATGATTTGAATTTAATCAGACTTGCACAAAACTTGTGACACCATAAGATCTCGGTTCCTTTTCTGAACCGGCCAGATCCCATAATGGGTTCCAGAGTAATGGCCCCTGAAAGGGCCAAAATTAGCTATTTGACCTTGTCTGCACAATAGCAGCTTCATTTATGATTTGATTTTAACCAAACTTGCACACAACTTGTATCACCACAAGATCTTGCTTCCTTTCTTCAACTGGCCAGATTCCATCATGGGTTCCAGAGTTATGGCCCCTTAAAGGTCCAAAATTGGCTATTTTGGCTTTTGCAGCCATATAGAGACTTCATTTATGGTTTTATTTGATACAAACTTCCAAAATATCTTCAACAACAATAAATCTTTGATTCCATGACAAATGAGATCCAATCGTAGGTTCCAGAGTTATTTTATATCTGATTACCTCCCCTGATTGTAATCAAAATGGATTTATATCAGTAAGTACTTATAGGACTTATTTGAAATTTCATTATTGCTATTAGTTGGACTGAGACAATCAGGGCAGATAACTATGGACTGATTTTATGTCAAATTACCTCCCTTTATTTCAAATTAAAATGGGTATATCTCCATAACTAATGAAGATACTGATCTGAAATTTCATTTATGTCAACAGATTTATTTGGCAGATCCTTCTTTTGTTCACTTACAATATTTTTTTTTTTTTTAATTACTTCCCTTTTACGTTACTATAAATAGCTTATTTTTAGTAACTTTATAATTATTGGCCGTAGGGAAAAACCGAGACCACTTTTCTGTGGTACAACATGGATGGTACCTCCAATTTTTAGGTGTATTTTGACATATCTATACCTTGTAAGAATTTTTTTTTCTTTTTGGTTAAATTTCTTCCCTTTGTTGTTCCTGTCCTTTGGACTATTTTTTCTGAAGACCTTCTTGTCCTCAAGTGCAATGATAACAGGTGAGCGATATAGGGCCATCATGGCCCTCTTGTTTAGCTCATCTGATTTTTTGAAAAAAAATATGAGTTATTGTCATCACTTGATCGGCGTCGGCGTTGCCTGGTTAAGTTTTATGTCAGCTTTTCTCCTAAACTATCAAAGCTATTGCTTTGAAACTTGGAACACTTGTTCACCATCATAAGCTGACCCTGAACAGCTAGAAACATAACTCCATCCTGCTTTTTGCAAGATTTATGGCCCCTTTTGGGCTTAGAAAATATCAGATTTCTTGGTTAAGTTTTATGTTTAGGTCAACTTTTCTCCTAAACTATCAAAGCTATTGCTTTGAAACTTGCAACACTTGTTCACCATCATAAGCTGACCCTGTACATTAAGAAACATAACTCCATCCTGCTTTTTGCAAGAATTATTGCCCCTTTTGGACTTAGAAAATCAGTTTTCTTGGTTAAGTTTTATGTTTAGGTCAGCTTTTCTCCTAAACTAGCAAAGCTATTGCTTTGAAACTTGGAACACTTGTTCACCATCATAAGCTGACCCTGTACAGCAAGAAACATAACTCCATCCTGCATTTTGCAAGATTTATGGCCCCTTTTGGACTTAGAAAATATCAGATTTCTTGGTTAAGTTTTATGTTTAGGTCAACTTTTTCTCTTAAACTATCAAAGCTATTGCTTTGAAACTTGCAACACTTGTTCACCATCATAAGCTGACCCTGTACACCAAGAAACATAACTCCATCCTGCTTTGTTTAAGGTTTAAGAATTATTGCCCCTTTTGGACTTAGAGAAAATCAGTTTTCTTGGTTGAGTAATATGTTTGTCAGCTTTTTAGCTCACCAGTGCTCAGGGTGAGCTATTGTGATCGCTCACCGTCCGGCGTCCGGCCGTCCGTCCGTCCACACTTTCCTTTAAACAACATCTCCTCCTAAACCAACAGGCCAATTTTGATGAAACTTCACAGGGATGTTCCTTGGATGGTCTTCTCTAGAAATTATTCAAAGAATTGAATCCCATGCAGAACTGTGGTTGCCATGGCAACTGAAAGGAAAAACTTTAAAAATCTTCTTCTCAAAAACCAGAAGACCTAGAGCTTAGATATTTGGTGTGAAGCATTGCCTAGTGGACCTCTACCAAATTTGTTCAAATCATGACCCCGGGGTTAAAATTGAGCCCGCCCCAGGGGTCACTTGATTTTACATAGAAAAATCTTAAAAAATCTTCTTCTCGAAAACCAGAAGCCCTAGACCTAAGATATTTGACATGTAGCATTGCCTAATGGACCTCTACTAAAGTTGTTCAAATCATGACCCTGGGGTCAAAATTGACCCCGCCCCAGGGGTCACTTGATTTTACATAGGAAAGTCTTCAAAAAATTTCTAAAAATAAAGCAGAAGGCCTAGGTCTTAGATATTTCACGTGTAGCATTGCCTAGTGGACCTCTACAAAATTTGTTCAAATCAGACCCCCGTGGGTCAGAATTGACCCCGCCCCAGGGGTCACTTGATTTTACATAGGAAAACCTTAAAAAATCTTCTTCTCAAAAAGCAGAAGCCCTAGAGCTTAGATATTTGACATGTAGCATTGCCTAATGGACCTCTACTAAAGTTGTTCAAATCATGACCCCCGGGTTCAAAATTGACCCCGCCCTAGGGGTCGCTTGATTTTACATATGAAAATCTTCAAAAAGTTTCTTAAAATAAACCAGAAGGCCTAGAGCTTAGATATTTCACATGTAGCATTGCCTAGTGGACCTCTACAACATTTATTCAAATCATGACCCCAGGGTCAAAATTGACCCCGCCCCAGGGGTCACTTGATTTTACATAGGAAAATCTTCAAAAAATTTCTAAAAATAAACCAGAAGGCCTAGGTCTTAGATATTTGACATGTAGCATTGCCTAGTAGACCTCTACAAAATTTCTTCAAATCATGACCCCCGGGATCAAATTGGCCCCGCCCCATGGGGTTACTTGATTGTACATAGAAAAATCTTCAATATTTTCTTAAAATAAACCAGAAGGCCTGGAGCTTAGATATTCGACATGTTGCATTGCCTAATGGACCTCTACAAAATTTGTTCAAATCTTGACCCCGCAGGGTCAAATTGACCCAGCCCCAGGGGTTACTTTATTGTACATAGGGAAATCTTCATAAATTTGCTTAAAATAAACCAGAAGGCCTAGATCTTAGATATTCGATATATAACATTGCCTAGTCGACTTCTACAAACTTTGTTCAAATCATGACCCCCGGGGTAAAATTGGCCCCGCCCCAGGGGTTACTTGATTGTACATCGGAAAATTTTCCAAAAAATTTCTAAAAATCATCGGTTTGACATTTGAAACATATTACTCTGGTGAGCGATCCAGGGTCATCATGACCCTCTTGTCTCATAAACTATCAAAGCTATTGCTTTGAAACTTGCAACATTGTTCACCATCATAAGCTGACCATGTACAGCAAGAAACATAACTCTGTCCTGCTTTTTGCAAGACTTATGGCCCCTTTTGGACTTAGAAAATATCAGATTTATTGGTTAAGTTTTATGTTTAGGTCAGCTTTTCTCCTAAACTATTCAAGCTATTGCTTTGAAACTTGCAACAGTTGTTCACCATCATAAGCTGACTATGTACATCAAGAAACGTTACTCCATCCTGCTTTTTGCAAGAATTATGGCCCTTTTTGGACTTAGAAAATTATGGGTAGGACAATTTTTCTATTATACAAAAAAAAATCAGATGAGCGTCAGCACCCACAAGGCAGTGCTCTTGTTTCCTGATTGACTTGAAATTTAACTTCATTTTATATTTTAAAAATACAAGAAACGTATACTAATTTTAAAAATACAAGAAAAGTATTCTAATTCTAAAAATACAAGAATACAAAAATACATTAATGATGATATAAATTTTAATCTTGTGAGATTTATATCGGGTAAGTTACATTAATTTGAAATGAAACTGTTTAATGCTGAGTGGGAAAATTGAGCATGTGCCGACTAGCACTGACTGTACTCAAATGTACTGAAAGTACTCAAATGATATGACAGATATTTAATTTTAAACTCTATAGTCTTGTAGAGTATACAATGAAATAACATCAGTTAAAATAATTATCTTATGCGTCACTTATTTTCGAAATAATAAAAAAAGTCTACGATTTTCTGGGACAACTCTCGTACAAGAAGAGTATTCTAATTTTAAAAATACAAGAAGAGTATTCTTCCACCCTCAGAGACCTTTAGAATGATACATACAATGTAGTTAATATCTGGATCTTGCAAAATAAAGTTGCAATTTGCAAAACAAAAAAGCAACTCTTGTCTTGGATTAGGTGGATCACACTGTAGAAAGAGTTTACATATTCTTTATTAGTATTTGCTGAAGCAAAGGAACAGTAAATATTGTTGTGTATTTCAGAAAAGAGAAGCAGCCAAACCAAAACCTGTGATAGAAGAAAAAAAGGAAGAAGAAGTTGTACATGAAGATAATCCTTTTGGTAGGTACAAAAACTAAAATTGTGACTGATTCTTACAAAATAAAAGTCAAAAATTGTGACAGATTCTTACAAGGTAAAAGTCTAAAATTGTGACAGTTTCTTACTCTGAAAGAAACTGTCACAATTTTAGGCCTTAGAAATGATAGTCTAAAACAGTGACAGTATCTTACTAATTGATGTGCTAAAACAGTGAGAGTTTGATAAAAACATAGTTTCTCAAGACATTCTCCAGCTCTGCTTCATGTAAACATAGTTTCTCAAGACATTCTCCAGCTCTGCTTCATATAAACATAGTTTCTCAAGACATTCTCCAGCTCTGCTTCATGTGGACATGTCGGCATTTACTTGCAGAAAACAGGTTAGTACTGGTACAGAATCCAGGAACACTGGTAAGTTTAACTGCCCGTCATTATGTAATGGAAATATTGTTGAAAAACTGTGCTAAACGAAAGGAAACAAACGAGCAAACACACCTATTAGTTCATTTTTAGAGCATAGGGTAGGGCTATAAAATGGAAAGGTCTCGAGTTTGGTCTCTGGGTAGGAGGCGATTATTCTTCAAGAGAGTTTGACAGAAGACAGTTACCTGGAAGTCATTCATCCTCTTCATTTTAGTTAGAAGTTGCCAGTTACTCATACTTGTGAAGGGGGCCTCTGTGGCTGAGTGGTTACGGTTGCTTACATCGAATCACTTGCCCCTCAGTGATGTGGGTTCACTTTCAAATTGGATGTTGAAATCTTCATGTGAGGAAGCTATCTGGCTCGCTTATGGAAGAATGTTGGTTCTACCTAGGTGCCTGCTTAAGATAAAAAGATCCATATATGGGGCACCTGGGGTCTTCCTCAACTTTCAAAAGCTGAGTGTCAGTGTGACGTTTAACCCAACAATCAGTCAGTCATATGTATTTGTGAAGAATAGGTTGGTACAAGGAACAGTGGTTATAATAGCTGACCACAGTTTCATTATTGAAATTTGTTTAAAAACTTATAACCATCAAAGACTCTGATTTTATTTTACACAGAAATAGAGCTTGTGTCAGAAACCACATTAGAAGAGGCGCAGGCATCAGAGGGGTCTCAACCTCAGCTGGCTGAGGGGTTAAAGGTTGCATACACAGTACCCGCACCTGAACAGGTCAGTTTTGTTGAAAGTAATAGAAACCTGTGGTATTGTGTTGGTTTTGGAAAACTTCTGATGCAAAATTTTGAAATCTTGTATTCAAATTCAGATGTAGGATGGGGTGTATGTTCCCTGTGACAATTTGATAAAAGACATTGTGTCTGAAATCACTTGTCCTCCACCTTTGATTTATGTGGGGATGTTGGCAGTTACTTACGGAGAACAGGTTTTTAGTGGCAATCCAGTAACATTGGTAAGGTTAACTACCCGCCATTACATAACTGAAATACTATTGAGAAATGCCGTTAAACCAAAAACAAACAAAAGAAATCAGATTTTATAAAACGAAAAATGAGATGTACTTTCATCAAGCATCTTGAATAAGGTGTAATGTGCAGAACAACTGACTAAAAAGATAACTGAAATAAAGAAAACATATTTCTATACTTAACATAATCAGTCTAGAAGTACACCTGCCAGTTAGGTCAGTAGATAAATTACAAAACTATAAATTGAAGGGCTATGTGAGAAAACAAGGCAAATATTCTCTTTGACAATTTAACATCAGTTAATAGAAATACATTGTAGATAAAACACAAAGCTGTTGATTGAAGGGTAATGAGATCAAGAAGGCAAATGTTCATTTTGAGAATTTTACTGAAGGCAGTATGTTTTATGTACGGTCAAACCTGTACTAAGCAAGCAGTCAGGAGAACAATACAGTCTGACTGTTCAAGGCAGGTGGCTGCTTCAGTTGAAATTAAAACATAATACAAAAATTATGACAGATTAAGCTGTAATTTGTTCTTCATCTCAGATTCATGCAGAGAAGTTGTCAGTTACTTGTGGGGTATTATGTCATTTACATGCAGGAAACTTTTCATTTACATGTTGGGAAGTTGTTAGTTACATGTGAGGAACTTGCCATTTACATAATTATAGGGAAGTTTTCATTGACTTGTGGGGAAGTTGTTAGTTACATGTGAGGAACTTGCCATTTACATAATTATAGGGAAGTTTTCATTGACTTGTGGGGAAGTTGTCAGTTACATGTGGGAGAACTTGCCATTTACATATAGGGAAGTTGTCAGTTACATATAGAGAACTTGTCAGTTACTTGTGGGGAAGTTGTCAATTACATGAGGGGAACTTGTAGAGAAATGTGGAAAAGTTGTCAGTTATTGTGGGAAGGAAGTTGTCTTCTAAATATGGTGAAATTTCCACTTACTTCTGCAGCACAGATCAGTACTGGTACAAATTAGGTTACCTAAAGCACTGTTGAAATGTGATATTATACCCTCATCAAACTAACAAAAATTGTAGAAATGTTCTAAATGAAAACACAAGTCATCTCTGTCATCTGTCGAAAAATAATTATTGTAAAATTGTTTTCATGTATGTTAAAGAAAAAATGAGCCGTGCCATGAGAAAACCAACATAGTGCATTTGCGACCAGCATTGATCTAGACCAGCCTGAGCATCCGCACAGTTTGGTCAGGATCCATGCTGTTCGCTTTCAAAGCCTATTGCAATTAGAGAAACCGTTGGCGAAGAGCATGGATCCTGACCAGACTGAGGGGATGTGCAGGCTGGTCTGGATCCATGCTGGTCGCAAAGACACTATGTTGGTTTACTCATGGCTTGGCTCAAATGTTGTTTGTTGGGCTTTGATTTCATTTATTGCAGTATCTGCAAAATTCACGAAAATTTTGAGTTTTCAAGGAACTTATTTCATAGTTTTATTTTTTATTTTAGGGGGACCAAGCAAAAACTACAGTTGAGACAGAGGGACAGAGTTTAGAGGATCTTATGAATCAGATGAAATCATTATGATACTAGACAACTATTAGTATTTGGTTCATTTTTATCACACAGTCATGTTGCACGGAATCTCGTGAATTTATGAGAATTCATTATAATTTTCAAGGCTGCCATATTTTAGAGATAACATATGTTTTCCTTTCATGTTAATTTGATGTTAGAACAGGAAAGAAACATGCTTTAATGCTATTCCAGCAAGAAACATGTAATAAGCTATGTCAGATAAATGTTATATTGACATGTAAGACATGTTTTAATTATGCATTGCAGGGCCTAGTATGTATATGTTTCAACATGGACTTGGCATATAAGAAAAAGTGTAAATGCATATAACTCTCCTGTTAATTAAAAGCACCCCTTGAAAACAGCAGTCTGATGCTAGAATGATTATTTATAAAATTATTTATTTATTTAATGATACAAAGACTTAGATAGATAGATTTCGTCATTTAAAAATGACAAATTTAATTAAATATTTGGCATATACCTACAGTATTGGAATTCTAATAGATTTTGTAATAGAACATGTTTCATTGAACTTTGCCTGCGCAGGCTGGTCTGGATCCATGCTGGTTGTAAAGCCACTATGGTTGGTTTTCTCATGGCGCGGCTCATATATACTTCACATAAAATGAGCTGCAAAATGGAACCATTCAAAATACATGATGTTAAAAGAAAATTTGTTTGTTCTACATAGAAAATATAAAATTTGATACCTTTATTGAACGGTATTTTCACATAAAAGGAACTGCAGAATTGGTTAAACTTTATGTTTAAATAAAACCATTCAAAATGCATGATGTATAAGGAAAATTTGTTTTTTTACGTAGAAGATCTAAAATGTTATTCACATTGAATGATATGTTGGTCAATAGTCAAAGCTATTGACAGAGGTCTGAAGGACCACGTGCCAAAAGTTTTGACTCTTGACCAGCAAGCCATTCGATAAGTGTTACATGACATCAGAAATTAATTTTCACACATTGTCAGTTAGTTTTAAGGTTTTGACTTATTAGTCCATTAAATATGTTTTGAATATAGACAAGTCATGTAGCTCAAACTATGGACCGCCCATTTATGTGAGTCATGTAATAACTTTCCCTCTTAAACACCAGATCTGACATTTTCACTCCTTGCTGTACCAGTTGTGTGAAATAAATGCATCTTGTGTTTGGTTGGAGAAAGATATTTCAATCTTACACTGAAACAGACAAATAACCTGTATTTATAAACTCTGCATTTGAAGATACAGATTAACTTCATTTTCAGAATTGTAGCATTTAAGACTTCAAGAAGTTAAAGATTGTCTGCAAAGGTTTAAATACACAATGTATTTTCTGTTTACATGTATATTTTTTTTTTGCTTTAAATGTCTGAGGATAACTCCTTTGACTACACAGAAGATTCTGCACATACTCTTAATTTATAAGTGGAGTGAATGAAGAAAGGAAGACAAAAATATTCCTTAAAGTAATGCTGAATTATGGCATTTAACAATTGTAGTAGATACTGGGATACAACAGCAGTGGATTATGGCATCAGGGATCAGCCTAGGTCCAAATTTTAGGGAGAAGTGACTTCTCCCTCCACAGAATTTAGGGAGAAGTGGAGGAATTTAGGGAGAAGTTTCGGCAGAGTATTTCTCATTTCGTGCCTATATATTACATATCACATAGCCAAGATATGTTTAATAAGTTTTTTTAAATAAATAAACAAACATAATGATAAATATTTTAACTTTAATAAATAAATAACTTCAAAGCATGATTTATAATACATATCAAAGCAATATTAAGTGTATTTCATGGAACAAGAAACAACTATTTATATTTGATGCAGCATGTAATACCAGCACTAAAGAAATGGTGAGTGTTACCAAGACAATGCTCTTATCCATCTCCTGATAAAAGGAAAATACCAGCACTTCAGAAATGGTGAAATTACCAAAACAATGTTCTTAACCAAATTTACTTTTGATGCAGCATATAATGTTATGATAAAAAGAAAATACCAGCACTTCAAAAATGGTGAAATTACCAAAACAATGTTCTTAACAAATTTACTTTTGATGCAGCATATAATGTTATGATAAAAAGGAAAATACCAGCACTTCAAAAATGGTGAATTTACCAAAACAATGTTCTTAACCAAATTTACTTTTGATGCAGCATATAATGTTATGATAAAAAGAAAATACCAGCACTTCAAAAATGGTGAAATTACCAAAACAATGTTCTTAACAAATTTACTTTTGATGCAGCATATAATGTTATGATAAAAAGGAAAATACCAGCACTTCAAAAATGGTGAATTTACCAAAACAATGTTCTTAACATATTTACATTTGATGCAGCATATAATATACCAGCACTTCAAAAATGGTGAATTTACTAAAACAATGTTCTTAACATATTTACATTTGATGCAGCATATAATATACCAGCACTTCAAAAATGGTGAATTTACCAAAACAATGTTCTTAACATATTTACATTTGATGCAGCATATAATATACCAGCACTACAGAATTGGTGAATTTACCAAAACAATGTTCTTAACACATTTACATTTGATGCAGCATATAACAACTTGTAAAACAATTTAATTCATAACATCAAGCATTACAGAAATGACCTGTTTTTTATCAACACTTACTAATGTTTACTGTTTTGTATTTAACACTCTGATTTTTACACATCCTATTTTCTATACAACTTTCTGACTTTTACTGCTTTCCACTTTTCAAGTGCCTTCTTAAAATCAAAGTCACCTACACTGGGTCCATCCTCAGAAATACGCATTTGATCATCTAATGCTTGGTTGTTTAGTCGGTTCCTGAGTCTAGACATAATTCTATTCTGGGTGGAAAATCCACGCTCACATTTCACACTACTCATGGGTAACACACTACAACATTTCAGAATGGTGACCATGTTGGGGAAATCATCCGCATATTTCTTCATGAATGTGGTGGTAATATCCAACAATGAAGCAGATTTGTATGAACCATTTACAAGACATTTGTACTGCCTGTACTCACTTACACATTTCTCTTCACTATCCAGATTTTGAGCAAACTGTTTCACCAGAACCTTAAACTGATCATTGCCATACTTGGCCACTGAATCTGACTTACATATATTTTCAGGCACAACAACACTCATAGCAGACAACACTTCACTGTCTTGAAATCTATTTTCAAGATTTTCAACTAGCTTGTTGACATATCTGTTGCATGTTGATATCACACTTCCCTTTTGCTGTGTATAGTACTTAAGTTCAGGCAAGAATCCAACAGACTCATCATCTTCATTGTCAGTGTCACTGTCCTCCACATCACTCTCACTAAATCCGTCAAACTCATAGTTGTGCGTGACACCCTTTTTCACAACATCACTATTAGACTCACTGAGAGGTCTCTGATACACAACTTTGTCACCATCTTTAGTGACAAACTCATCCAGTTTGGTCATGAATACACCTGGCACTTCACTTAAGTCCTTCATACTGTCACATGTACTTTGAACTAATGGCTGAACTTTGGTAAAGTCAATTGTATCATACTGGAAGTTTTTTGATAGTCTCCCCATGAATGGTAGTACATCCATCATAAGATGTGTGAGAGCAACAAATTTGTACTGGGTCACTTCATTGAACAGTCCCTTGGCTGTTGAGTCTGTGACTGCGTCTCTTTCCAAACACATTACTAGGGCTGGGTAACTTCTGTACATGGCTTTAACAGCAGTCTCCATACTTAACCATCTCACTGAGTTAAGCTCTGTGAATCTTAATTCTGGAAGTTTCAGAATGTTCTGTATTTCACGAAGTCTGTTGCTTCTCAATGCAGAGTTGTGGAAATAGCGGAACACATTACACATTGTTCTTGAATAACTACACATGTCGGGTATGTCCCTGGCAGCCTGTGATGTAGCCAATGCAGTACGGTGAGCAACACAATGGATTCCAACAATGTTTGGCAAGTACTCATGTAGTCGCTGTACGACACCACCTGTTTTACCAGTCATCACACTGGCACCATCTGTACTAACCCCTACCATTTTTGATATGTCAATTTTCTTCTCTTTGAGTTCACTGACCACAAGGTTGACAATGTTTATAGCATTGGCAGAACCATCCTTGATTTGTTTGTTTGACAGTAGACAGTACTCAAGCCCGTCTTCAGATACACATTGAGAATAGAGTAGCACACGTTTTTTATTTGCATTGTCTGTACTCTCGTCCAGAACAAGAGAAAAGACACCAGATCTGTTAATGTTACGAAGTTTGTCCTCAAGAATTACTTCACTTATAGCACACTGTAGTTCAGACACACTTCTATTGCTACAGTAGGTTACTTTAGCATTCTCTGTTAATAAAGAACCAAAGTCCGCACCAACTGAAGAAGCATATTCCAGATGATGGCGAAATTCTTCTTTAGGCAGTTCTCTCTTGCCAATGTGGTAGGCTGTCTGGAGCAGCCTGATGCCCAGTGCATCGTCCTTGTGTAGCTGGTCTGCTATTACACGCTGTAATGGCTGTTGTGATTTGAGCGTTGATCTTGCCACTGCATCAAGATGTTTCTGTGCTGAAAATACAGAAATAAATTGAGTAAGTAGTCCGAGACTGATATCATTTTGAGAATTGCAAAAAAAGAATCCCTGCCTTAAAGTGGCACGGATCTTGTGCCATCTAGTCTTACTTACTTGTCTTATTGGGATGACTTATTTAATAAGTCTTAGTGTTATTTTATAGTGACAGTGGCAGTCAATTATCAGTTCTATAAATCAGTCTTAACAAATTTATCACCTGTGAAACACGTTTCAGAATAAAAAAAAAACATTAACTACATTTTAAAACATTGTGAATTTCATGTAAAAAATTTATAAACTTTATAAATTGTTGCCATTTTATGTATTTCTTTTTTATGAAAAACAATGCCACAAAATACACTACTGTAACATTCATGAAAATATGCATGATTTTAAACTTACAAGATGCATGCCTATCGTGATTTGTTGTCTTAGCCGGTATGTCATGTCCACGCGCATAGGCATTATCAAATTTCGCCGATCTGCACAGTGAGCAATGCCATAATTTCTCACTGTCCTGAACATACCAGTCATAACTGTTCTGAGTATTTAGTTTTTTAAACTTTCTCTTAGGTGATTCAGTCTCTATTTCTTCAACTTTACGTTTTTTAGAGGGGGTTCCCCCCTGTAACCAAGAAGACAACGACATTACACAATTCTATAGACACTGTCACGATGCAAATTATCTAAAATCTGGACTGAAAATGACCAAAATTAGTGTCATTTAATAAATCGGACCTTGAAACTTACCTGCGAAAAATGCGGCATTTTGCATGTTTTGTCCCGCAAACAAAGTTTTTCACAGTCGTATAAGAGTAAAGTGATCCGCTGGACCACTGTGCCTTAACACCTCTCTGCTCAAACGAGCCGCCAGTTGCAGCATTGTCCTTTAATTGCATAATAAGAACCAATTTGCCCCACAATCGCCGACTGATTATATTGTTTATTCACACCATTCCTAATTATGCGTGTCGTTGCTGTATGTCTATTGATAAACTACTGTGGTATGTAGTAACGCTACGATTGGCTGAAGTTTGACAGGCGAGGAGGCGGAGTTAAACTTGGATTTATCGATAATTTACATCTAGTGTATTTCGCTGTGTGTATTTCAAGGGTTACAATTTCAATACAAAATGGCGGCGTAGAACAACAGTCTGAAAATTCGGCGATTTGAACTTCGCTTTGAAGCGAGAATTCGGCGAAGTCGCCGACATTAAAGCGACGATATCGCCTAAATCGCTCTGTAGGCTGATCCCTGGGCATTTAACAGCAGTAGATACTGGGATAAAACGGCAGTGAATTATGGCATTTAACAGCAGTAGATACTGGGATAAAACGGCAGTGAATTATGGCATTTAACAGCAGTAGATACTGGGATAAAACGGCAGTGAATTATGGCATTTAACAGCAATATTTCCAGCATATATTGGAATGGAAATATATATATATATATACGAAACTTTATTGTTAAGAGTCTGGAACGGTTTTGTGAAGTATTATTTACTTGCAGTTAAAGTTGCAGCTAAAGTTCTTATTCAGTGCTTTGTGTGGACGTACAGTTATTTTAAGGAAAACGCTTTTGTATGTAGTATGACTGGGAATTATAATTATGTTTAGTTTCAATTCTGTGTTTAATATTATATATTATTATTATGTCAAATCAAAGTATTTTTGTTGATATGTATTATTTATTTTTTGTTTACTTGATAAAGTCAATAAAATGGTGCAAGATTAATTATTCTGGAATCATTTTTCTCGGTTCTCATTTTTCAGACAGTTGAATAGTTGTCTGTTTAGTGTATTCTAAACTATGAAGCGCACTGTTTCAAGTGATGTTCAGGCTTTAATGGTTTTCTTTTCAGTACCTGACTACTGCCAAGTATTAATGCCGCCCCCTCCCCGCCCTCCATGATATATTGTCATTAGTAGATCACTGGTTTTTCGCTTAGTAACACAGAACACATTGGCATAAAAGTGGTAAAAACTTCACATTATGATTTCTTGTTGTCAGCAGTGGGCTGAAAGTAACAGCGAATTGGAAACAGGAAATGGTTTCCATTTAAAAACACGAGAAGTGGGCTTTGCAGTATACGACTGTCAAACTTCATAGAATGGTTGCTTGTAAAAGCGGTTTCATATCTTGGTCTGGAGGACGAAAACGGTTTCCTGTATTGACCTGGATGCTGAAAACAGTTTCATATCTTCACATTAAGGCTGAAAACGGTTATCTTAAGCTGAAAATGGTTTCATATCATGATCTGTGCTGAAAACGGTTTCCTATCATGATCTGGATGCTGAAAACGGTTTCCTGTATTAACTTGGATGATGAAAACAGTTTCATATCTTCACATTAAGGCTGAAAACAGTTATCTTAAGCTGAAAATGGTTTCCTATCATGATCTGGATGCTGAAAACGGTTTCTTGTATTGACCTGGATGCTGAAAATAGTTTCATACCTTCACATTAAGGCTGGTTATCTTATACTGAAAATGGTTTCCTATCATGATCTGGATGCTGAAAACGGTTTCATATCTTCACATTTAGGCTGAAAACAGTTTCCTGAGTTTCCTATCATGACCTGACGGTTTCCTTTCTTGACTTGAAGGCTGTAATCTGTTTCACGTCTTTACCTTCAGACTGAGAAAAGTTTCATATATTGGCCTTTAGGCTTCAAACGGTTTCCGATCTTGACCCGGAAGCAGAAAACGGTTCCCATTTCAACCTGGAGGCTCAAAACATTTTCATATCGTGACCTGAAGGCTGAAACTGTTTTCTGTTTTGATCTGGAGGCTGAAAACGACTTCCTGCCTTGACCTGGAGGCAGAAAGCGGTTTCCTGTCTTTTCCATGAGGCTGAAAATTGTTTCCTACCATGTCCTTGAGGGTGAAAAAAGGTTTCATGTGGTCACCCGGTAACTAAAATTGTTTCCTATGAACAGCATGGGCAGTCTTGGGCCAGTGACTGTCACCCTATACTTGATGAATGCCTTTGGTACTTAGATGGCTTTAGGTAGTTTTGAGTGGTCATTAGATCAAGGATTTAGTTAACAGTGACTTCGAATCTGAAAAAAGTTTCATATCAATTACTGGAAAACTCGATAAGCTGCTTCATAGTGTCTGTGATCAGTGAATGAATTTCGATCTCGTTTGTAAGTCAGAGGATAGAGGTCAAGACATGTTAAGACAAATACGAAGCCTTTTATTCAACAAGAATATAAACATCCTATGTTAGAATGATGCAAAATGAAATGCTAGCCATAATTCTGCCAAACAAACGAACTTCCACGGTCTAAAATTGACCTTTTATAATTTTTTAAGATTTATTCTAATTACATTTTCTTGAATAACAGTGTCTGTGATAAATGAAAAACCAAAAGTGGTACAAGATCATGTTCGATGCTGCCATGCAAGAAAAATATTTTCAGTTGGACAAACCTACTTCAGTTCAAACTGCGACACTAAATCATAACAGTTTTATGCGACCTTCATTCCTAAGTAAACTATTTACTATTGATATAATATATAAGAGGATCTCTGCAACCAATCGAAACAATAGCAAACTTGTTGTAATGAGTCTGTTCCTGAGAGGTAATGAAAAGTGCAACAATTTGTACGCACCATAGCACCGACTTGCGTAGAATTCCTTTATAGACATTAAATGGGTAAACCCGCCAGATAATTTCAGCAAAAAGTTGTTTTAAAAATACATAACATGTATGAGTTATTCTAAAATTACTCAAAAATCGTAAAACGGAATAAGACGCACAACAAGATAAAATAAAGCCTTTTACCCCATCTCTTGTATTCCGAAACTTTTGGTCAGCTCCCATCCGACGGACAATTTGCACATTCCTGCTTAAATAAAGGTGATACTAGTGCTGTAGCAAATTATAGGCCAATTTCTTTCTACGCATTACGTGTAAAATCACGGAGCACAATATTGCATCTAGCGTATCCACATATTTCCCAAAATACAATACATCCTATGACCTACTATACAGGTTGCGTGAATAAGGATCTGACACACCAAGCACATTGCACGAATTATGAAACAAATCTCGCAACAAGTTAACAATCCTTCTTGATCGACAAGGTTAACATTTAAAACTGTTATAAAAGATCCAAACCAATGTGTCGCAGACGAAATCGTGTCTTGGATACGGTTATTTGTCTTAAGTAAATCTTAGTCAGTTGTACTTGTGTGGCATATATAACTTAGTTGCAGCCACATCCGATGTCCCCCAGGGATCTATGTGCCCCTTCTCTTCCTACTTAAATAAATGACCTCCTCGGCTCGTTCACGTCTCATATGTTCCTATTTGTATTCTTTTCTGTAACTTCCTAGTCAGACTATAAATTGATCTCCTTAATAATATTAGACAAAATGGAAAAATGTTGTTGAACAAAGAATTTATTCCAAGTAAATGCCAGGTTCTTTACGATGTAACATAATTATCTAGCATTTATTGCCACCCCATGGCCGTAATAAAAACAAGCCTTAAAAACCACATCGTTTTATTTAATTCAATTTGTACGTTTAAATGTTCTTACTACAAAAATAAAAAGAACACTGGACACAACTTTGTAATTTTCGCTTAAATCAGAATTCAAATACGTTTTGAATGCTCATTGAAACCCTTTAAAAGTTAAGAAAATAATAATCATACATGTCATATATGATAGACTTTCTTATAACATCGTCCGCACTCAGTAATGACCTTATAGATACAACTATCTCACAAACAATGCATTTACAGAACGATTAGGTTCCATCAAGCGCATGCATGTCATGTAAAAAGGTCAAGTCATTGTCTCGCAAAACACTCAAAGTCAGGTCATAACTCGAACATTCCTCATCTGTTTGGTTGCCGCGCACAAAGTTCAATAGACACAAGCTGAAAATTGTCCAGGTAGGTCATAAACGACTAGATATTCCCGTGTTACACTAGTGTACACGATTTATGAGTTCCTTATATTAGTCGTCAAGTCCGTGTCAGTTCAGATCATTTCAAGTTATCCCCCACAACAGTCTTTTTAAATACGTTATTGTAACTCTGTCTGACATATGGCAGTGCCACCCCTCTCAGCTTCTAATTAATCGCACATTTTTTTTATCTTACTTTCATTATTTCTTTGTTTAGCATTTTTAACATAGCATCACTTGTTTTAGTCTCATTGTCACCGCAAGAACTGTCTTACAGTTTCTTTTTTGTCTGCACCAACCACTGATGCAAAAACATGTCCACATACTCGCAAGAGGTGCGAGGCAGTATGGTTGGATAGATGAATGTATCTAGATCTAGATCTAGAATGTATGGGCGGCATTTACCGCTAAATTAGTAACCATACATGGATTTGAATTAGTCATTCCATTTTAATCTGACGTTTGTGCATTATCTATAATTAATAATCTTGGATAGAGTTCCACAATATGGTAACAGCATACCCAGATAGCAGACAGGCGTTGGCCCAATGCTGAGCCAACTGCAGACTCTTCGTTGGCCCAACGCCAATTTGCTAATTGGCGCAACGTTGGCCAAACGGTTGGTACACCATTGGCCAAACGACTGGTATCCTACACTTATCGTTGGCCCTCCATTGGGCCAACAACTGGTATCCTACACTTATCGTTGGCCCTCCATTGGGCCAACAGCACTTTTTCGTCTATTATGGTTGGTCCACCGTTTGGCCAACTATATTTCTTTGTTGGCCAAAAGAAGGATGCCAACGCTATCCCAACGACTACGAATTTAAAAAAAAAAAAAAAAAAAAAAAAAAAAAAAAAAAAAACTAACATTATTTAGTATACAATTTATTTTCAAATGATTGTGTTTTTTTTAAATATTTAACAAGAAGAAATCTAACATTTATTTAAAGTTTGTTTGCAAGTTTCCTGAAGAAATTTGACCGAATATTTTATTACTACATGTCAAATATTGATTCCAGACTTTTATAAATTTAACACTTTTTCTTTTTTTCAGTCACTGATTAAATCCTATTAAAATGAACTCATTATATATCCAAGTTATGTCTGATTGTTTTCTTTTCTCAATGAATTTGCAGCTTTCTATCTTTTCTTTTTTCCCTGTGCACCACAGTGCTAGGCGGTACACTATTATTCTCTTGAACAGCAACCTGTAAAAAAATCGAAAATCATAATGTTGATTAAACAATCTACGTCAAATTGATAACAATAACAAATTGATGCACATAAACCTCTGGACATAAAAACTTGCGTAAAATGTATGAAATTTATTTTTGTCTGTATTTAACCGAGAAAATGTTAAAATGAACGAGAATACGAGTTATTTTATTTACAGAATTAAATACTCAAAACTAGTGCCATCCGTCAGTTTTAGATAAAAGTATTCAACATAATATGTTCAAGCCACATTGGATACTACATGCATATACAGGCTATAAAAAGAAATTCTCTATTAAATTCCACAACTTTATTAAAAAATATTCAAAAACTTCTGCTTACAGTTTATAGCTATATAGTAGACCGGGTTTTTGTTAAATCTTAGATATTCTATCTATCACATGTATAATAGTTTCCTTTACTTCACATGTCTGTGCAGCTAGAAATCTCGGCCTAGGGAGTGAAATTAATCACATTTTCTGGGATTTCTTACATAACTCCGTTAACGAGAGTTCATGTTCTGGAATATTCAACAGGTTTATTGTAAACATTTTATGATTATACAAAATTGAATATTTATTATAGCAGTTTTTCTTCAATATTTTTTTCACAAATTAGATTCTTCAGGTAGTAGATTTGAAATAGTTCAAAATATCATTACGGCTGCAGATATCTGCAAACAGAATACGAGATCGAGATGTTTGCAAATTATTACATCTAGATTAAAAATGGTTCCTGTTCTCTAGCCACTGCCTAAAATAAAATTTCTCATCAATTTATGAGAGGAAATATTTCATATGCAATAAAATATATTTAGCGCTGGTATTAGATCCATTACTTCCCATTTTGCTACTTGCATTACTGTTTTAAGCAGACGCCTTGTTGGTGTTCAAATATCTTTGGGGTAATTCTTTTTTCTACGAAATGAGTGAATAGTATCTAACATGTTTCAACTTGACTTTTAAATATAAAACGAATTATAACCGTATTTTTCTGGAAGAAATGAGTTCATAATATAGATATTGTGGACTCGTTAACTACATTTTGTTCTACTTTCTGTATTATTATTGCCATCTTTTAATTAAGTGATGCCTTCCGAAACTCACTCAACTATTCACTACTTGTTTGTTGACGTTTCACGAAAAATGTACATGGCAGGGACGTTATGGAAATGGACAAATTATTTTAGTGGTATGGTAGTAACTTTATGCATTTTGTATTTGCTCTTTATTCTTTTTGAAAGTTTATACACTTATTCTTGTATGCGGAGGGCTTGATTATGTATGCCATGCGTCAGAACGGTTCATTTTTGGAGTAAATTTGGTGCATGACACAACCTGTCACAATCTGGGACACACATTCTCAAGCGACTTCCTTGTACATATTTCGGTTGTATACAGTGAAAACTGCATACTTCAGATATTCTTTGCTGAATATTGTATGGTGTAGATTCACTACAACTTAAATTTCATCGTTATTTTACGATGGGTCTTCTAAGAGCAGCAGCTAGGGTCCAGTAACTAGAGGCTGTCTAGACAGGGTTAGAATTTAACAGTTTTTTTGCACTTGCAACTTTGCAAGTACAAAAAATTTAACTTAAAATTTGTCAGCTTGAGTTGCAATTTATTCAACCTTTTTTACGTACAATTTTCTTAAAAAAATCCCTGTCCTTCATAACATTACCGGTAAGCATGTGTAGATCTGTAAGCATGTAAAAACGTCATCAATTGGTGTGTACTACATGTATGGGAAAAATCACCATTAAATGTGCATTGACGATGAACTTCCTGCATTAGTTGTGACCCAACACCACCATTGCCTGATATAAACTTTACAACACCCGGCATTGAGAAATTACTTTTGAACCTAAATCCATCAAAGGCATCCGGTCCAGACCTTCTTCCCACTCGTGTACTGAAGATGGTAGCCAAGGAAATAGCACCGATACTCTCTGTCATATTTCAACAGTCGTACAACACTGGCCAAGTACCTGCAGACTGGCAGAATGCTAACGTGACAGCAGTCTACAAAAAGGGTGATAAGACCAACCCTGCAAACTATCGTCCTGTGTCGTTAACGTGCATCTTGTGTAAGACCATGGAGCACATAGTATTCAGTAGCATTATGAACCACCTTGACAAATATGACACACTGGTATCCTTTCAGCATGGTTTTCGATCTAACCACTCATACGAGACTCAACTTCTTAACACCGTGGAGGACTTATCTCGCAGACTTGATCATAGAAAAACCACTGACACTCTTATATTGGACTTCAGTAAGGCCTTTGATACTGTGCCGCACAGAAGGCTTCTACACAAGATACGCCATTATGGAGTCACTGGGACCACCAACAGATGGATTGAAGCATGGTTGTATCATCGCCAGCAAAGAGTTGTACTGGATGGCTCCTCATCCTCTGATGCGCCAGTTACCTCAGGGGTTCCTCAGGGCACGGTGTTAGGGCCTCTGATGTTTCTACTTTATGTAAATGACATAGCTAATAAAGTATCACCTCTGGCAGTTATTAAGTTATTTGCTGATGACTGTTTGCTGTACCGTACCATCAACAGTAATAGTGATATGTTACGACTTCAGCAAGATCTGGATTCTCTGGTCGAATGGTCTCACACCTGGCTCATGAACTTTAACGCGGCTAAATGTCATCTACTGAAGATTACCAGGAAAATATATATTGAAACTAGCTATAACATCGAAGGCAACATCCTCCAGAAGGTAGATTCCCATCCCTACCTCGGAGTTGAACTTACCTCAGATCTTACCTGGAAACACCACATAAACAATATTACTGGCAAAGCTAACAAAATACTCAACCTTTTAAGACGACATCTCTACAGCTGCAACCAGGAAGTGAAACAGAAAGCATTTACATCTCTTGTTCGACCACATCTCGAGTACTCCTCCTCAGTATGGGACCCCTATTACAAACAAGATATTCTGACATTGGAAAAAGTGCAACGCAGGGGTGCCCGTTTTGTTACTGGAAATCATTCTTACAGAGACAGCGTTACATCTATGCTGAACGACCTCAATTGGCCTCCTCTCAAACAACGTAGGCAGCAAAAACGACTGACTACTTTCTACAAGGCAGTTAATAACGAGTCTCCTGTTACCATCCCGGAGTACCTCCAACGTCCTGTCTGCCATGTTACTAGAAAACACAGCCAAGCCTACATTGAACTCCGTGCAAACTATGAGCAGTACAAGAACAGCTTCCTGCCCCGTACCGCCTGTGAGTGGAATGCCCTCCCACCAGACATCGTGCAGGCCACATCTGCAGACGTCTTCAGTCATCGCCTACAGAAATACACTGCCTAGACACTACAAGGGTTTTTATCTGTTTTTAGCTCACCTAAGCACTTTGTGCTGAAGGTGAGCTTTTGTGATCACCCTGTGTCCGTCGTCCGTCCGTCGTCGTCGACAATTTGACTGTTAACACTCTAGAGGTCACAATTTTGGCCCAATCTTAATGAAACTTGGTCAGAATGTTACCCTCAATAAAATCTTGGATGAGTTCGACATTGGGTCATCTGGGGTCAAAAACTAGGTCACCAGGTCAAATCAAAGGAAAAGCTTGTTAACACTCTAGAGGTCACAATTTTGGCCCAATCTTCATGAAACTTGGTCAGAATGTTATCCTCAATAAAATCCTGGACGAGTTTGATATTGGGTCATCTGGGGTCAAAAACTAGGTCACCAGGTCAAATCAAAGGAAAAGCTTGTTAACACTGTAGAAGCCACATTTATGACTGCATCTTCATGAAATTTGGTCAGAATGTTAATCTTGATGATCTCAAGGTCCAGTTTGAATCTAGGTCATGTAGGGTCAAAAACTAGGTCACCAGGTCAAATCAAAGGAAAAGCTACTTAACACTCTAGAGGCCACATTTATGACCATATCTTAATGAAACTTGGTCAGAATGTTAATCTTGATGATATATAGGTCAAGTTCAAATCTGGTCAGATGGGGTCAAAAACTATGTCACTAGGTCAAATCAAAGGAAAAGCTTGTTAACACTCTAGAGGCCACATTTTTGACTATATCTTCATGAAACTTAGTCAGAATGTTAATCTTGATGATCTTTAGGTCAAGTTCGAATCTGGGTCTTATGGGGTCAAAAACTAGGTCACTGGGTCAAATCAAAGGAAAAGCTAGTTAACACTCTAGAGGTCACAATTTTTGCCCAATCTTAATGAAACTTGGTCAGAATGTTACCCTCAATAAAATCTTGGACGAGTTCGATATTGGGTCATCTGGGGTCAAAAACTAAGTCACCAGGTCAAATCAAAGGAAAAGCTTATTAACACTGTAGAGGCCACATTTATGACTGCACCTTCATGAAACTTGGTCAGAATTTTAATCTTGATGGTCTCAAGGTCCAGTTTGAATCTGGGTCATGTAGGTTCAAAAACTAGGTCACCAGGTCAAATCAAAGAAAAAGCTAGTTAACACTGTAGAGGCCACATTTATGACCATATCTTAATGAAATTTGGTCAGAATGTTAATCTTGATGATTCCTAGGTCAGGTGAGCGATACAGGGCCTTCATGGCCCTCTTGTTAACTTATACATATAGAAGCTTTTAACCATTGTGATGTTGTCACTTGCCTGCGATGCGAAAGCCCTTGGCAGTACGAGCATAGAAGTAGAAATTTACTGAAGATTGAAACTGTGAGTTAAAGAGATGGCAGTGACTCTGATTACGGTACCATAATCCTAGCCTCTGATTCTAGGATTACGGAAGTTCCATACTCCTAGACAACCCTTTGCGGATAGACTAGGATTACGGAAGTATTTAAAAGGCATCAAATATATGTTAAAACATGCATAAATAATGTTGTGAACTTACTTGTTTCACTAAAAATATCGAAAATGAAATAAAAAAACCAAATTGAATACGGATGTTGATTTCGCCGGATTCAAAAGACGTGGAAATCTTAAGTGACAGTCAAAATCAAATCATAAAATTTAAAGTATATTTTTTAAAATCCTTCTGAGCTATAATTAAGAATATACAATGTAATTCTTTGTTTGTTTGCAAATTTTCCAAAAAAAACAAAACAAACATATTTAGTACGGTTTTGGAAAAAAAACGTATGTATACCAGGGCTCCAGATAAGATGCGTATTAGCGTAAATCACAATTTGAAATAATGCATATATGCATGTTTGATAATTTTCAAGTATATGAAAACGTATATGAAATTACAGAAACACACGCAATGACTTTTTACTAGAGTAAACAAAATATTAATTGTCTGGATGCTTTACGAAACAGAGCACGGTCAGCATTAATTCTCTCACATTAAACATAGTTCAACATACACACGCATTGAATGGTACTCTATAAACCTTAAGGTAAAACTATATAATACCCTCAATGCATGCAATGCGTAAATCAAATAGTTGGGAATTAATATTAATGGTACGGTAGTTTATTAGCTCACCTGTCACAAAGTGACAAGGTGAGCTTTTGTGACCACTCTAGAGGTCACATTTTTTGTGGGATCTTTATGAAAGTTGGTCAGAATGTTCATCTTGATGATATCTAGGTCAAGTTCGAAACTGGGTCACGTGCCATCAAAAACTAGGTCAGTAGGTCTAAAAATAGAAAAACCTTGTGACCTCTCTAGAGGCCATATATTTCACAAGATCTTCATGAAAATTGGTCAGAATGTTCACCTTGATGATATCTAGGTCAAGTTTGAAACTGGGTCACGTGCCATCAAAAACTAGGTCAGTAGGTCTAAAAATAGAAAAACCTTGTGACCTCTCTAGAGGCCATATATTTCACAAGATCTTCATGAAAATTGGTCAGAACGTTCACCTTGATGATATCTAGGTCAAGATTGAAACTGGGTCACGTGCCATCAAAAACTAGGTCGGTAGGTCAAATAATAGAAAAACCTTGTGACCTCTCTAAAGGCCATACTTTTCATGGGATCTGTATGAAAGTTGGTCTGAGTGTTCACCTTGATGATATCTAGGTCAAGTTCGAAACTGGGTCACGTGCGGTCAAAAACTAGGTCAGTAGGTCTAAAAATAGAAAAACCTTGTGACCTCTCTAGAGGCCATATATTTCATCATGAGATCTTCATGAAAATTGGTCAGAATGTTCACCTTGATGATATCTAGGTCAAGTTTGAAACAGGGTCATGTGCGGTCAAAAACTAGGTCAGTAGGTCTAAAAATAGAAAAACCTTGTGACCTCTCTAGAGGCCGTATTTTTCATGGGATCTGTATGAAAGTTAGTCTGAATGTTCATCTTGATGATATCTAGGTCAAGTTCGAAAGTGGTTCACGTGCCGTCAAAAACTAGGTCAGTAGGTCAAATAATAGAAAAACCTTGTGACCTCTCTAGAGGCCATATTTTTCATGGGATCTGTATGAAAGTTGGTCTGAATGTTCATCTTGATGATATCTAGGTCAAGTTCGAAACTGGGTCACGTGCGGTCAAAAACTAGGTCAGTAGGTCAAATAATAGAAAAACCTTGTGACCTCTCTAGAGGCCATATTTTTCATGGGATCTGTATGAAAGTTGGTCTGAATGTTCATCTTGATGATATCTAGGTCATGTTCGAAAGTGGTTCACGTGCCCTCAAAAACTAGGTCAGTAGGTCAAATAATAGAAAAACCTTGTGACCTCTCTAAAGGCCATATTTTTCATGGGATCTGTATGAAAGTTGGTCTGAATGTTCATCTTGATGATATCTAGGTCAAGTCTAAAAATAGAAAAACCTTGTGACCTCTCTAGAGGCCATACTTGTGAATGGATCTCCATAAAAATTGGTCAGAATGTTCATCTTGATGATATCTAGGTCAAGTTCGAAAGTGGGTCATGTGCCATCAAAAAGTAGGTCAGTAGGTCAAATAATGAAAATTCGTTGTGACCTCTCTAGAGGCCATATTTTTCATGGGATCTGTATGAAAGTTGGTCTGAATGTTTATCTTGATGATATATAGGTCAAGTTTGAAACTGGGTCAACTGCGATCAAAAACTAGGTCAGTAGGTCTTGAAATAGAAGAACCTTGTGACCTCTCTAGAGGCCATACCCTTGAATGGATCTTCATGAAAATTGGTCAGAATGTTCACCTTGATGATATCTAGGCCAAGTTTGAAACTGGGTCATGTTCCTTAAAAAACTAGGTCAGTAGGTCAAATAATAGAAAAACCTTGTGACCTCTCTAGAGGCCATACTTTTCATGGGATCTGTATGAAAGTTGGTCTGAGTGTTCACCTTGATGATATCTAGGTCAAGTTTGAAACTGGGTCAACTGCGGTCAAAAACTAGGTCAGTAGATCTAAAATTAGAAAAATCTTTTTGACCTCTCTAGAGGCCATATTTTTCAATGGATCTTCATGAAAATTGATCTGAATGTTCACCTTGATGATATCTGGGTCAGTTTCGAAACTGGGTCACGTGCGGTCAAAAACTAGGCCAGTAGGTATAAAAATAGAAAAACCTTGTGACCTCTCTAGAGGCCATATTTTTCATGAGATCTTCATGAAAATTAGTGAGAATGTTCACCTTGATGATATCTAGGTAAAATTGAAAACAGGGTCACGTACCTTCGAAAACTAGGTCAATAGGTCAAATAATAGAAAAATCTTGTGACCTCTCTAGAGACCATATTTTTCAATGGATCTTCATGAAAATTTGTCAGAATTTTTATCTTGATAATATCTAGGTCAAGTTCAGAACTGGGTCACATGAGCTCAAAAACTAGGTCACTATGTCAAATAATAGAAAAAACGACGTCATACTCAAAACTGGGTCATGTGGGAAGAGGTGAGCGATTCAGGACCATCATGGTCCTCTTGTTTTAAAGTGGTGTCGATATAAAATATCAACTTCCAGTGCGTAGTAAACAATAAAAATGTCGCTTTCTAAGGATGTAAAAAGTGAACAAATGCTCTAGCTATTCCTCAAACCAACAAAAATGTTCCCAAAACATTTTGTACCACCCAGTAAGTATGTTGTAAAACTGATTTTTGTGTTTTTCACATTTACAAACTAAAACAGTAAAATTAATCCTTGTCAATTTCAAATTTTACCATTTTTTACTCCTTCGCAAAAAAATTATGATGAGTAAAAATTAATAGGCAAAAAAAAATATCTGGAGCCCTGGTATATGGGTGTTGATTTCGCCTGTGTCTTGGCGGAAAACTCAAATGACAAGCAAAATCAATTCATAAAATTTAAAGTATAGAATATTTTTAATCAAACTTTGACCCTATTATTTCTATAATATTTCCGCGCGCTGCCATTAATATATCATTTAAGATTATCCTGACTCAAAATGGCGGATCGATAACACAAAATAATTGGGCAGGCATGAAAAAATCACGCTATCTTTTAAGTGAAATAAGTAAGGTTACAACATATTTTATGCATATCCTAACATACATTTGATGCCTCTTAAAAACTTCCGTAACCCTAGCCTATCCTCACAGGGTTGTCTAGGAATACGGAACTTCCGTAATCCTAGAATCGGAGGGTAGGATTACGATACGGTAATTGTAGCCACTGCCTAAAGAAATTAATATCATTGTTATTTCTACTTGTGATTTTGTAGTTTGTTGTAATTTTCTAGACTAAGGTGTTAGTGTTGTTTGTTCAAAAGCAGTAGCAACTGCAGTTGTGCTAAATACATTTATGGGATTGAAGACAGATTTTGGAAACAAAAATTAACAAATTCTCTTCAGCAAAATTTAAATTAACAACCCTGCTAAATTTCTAAAATGGACTGGATTGAATATGGGCAGAAACTATTCTTAAAATTCAAAGTAAAATCAAAGGGGTGTTCACTGACAATTTATGACTGAATAGCAAATAGGACAGGCCATGATCAGTTTGCATGGATGTACAGGCTTATCGTGGTCTGCACTGGCTTTAAATGCAAAATTACATACCTTTGGCAGGCGGAAGGTTAAGTAACAATATTCAGGAGGAGGTGACCAATATGGATAACCAGTATCTTGTATAAACCTTAGATCTATACACATTCATATTCAGAAGTTTGTATTCATACTCATTCTAGGTTGGCAAGAAAGGTGGTTTGTATTGGACAATGGAATTCTTTCATACTACAAGTCACAAGATGATGTTAACTCAGGGTGTAAGGGTTCCGTTAAGATGTCAGTCTGTGATATTTCAGGTAACATTTTTCTCTTATATGATACAATAAGGTGTGGCAGACCTTTATTAGTAGGACTGGGATGATTACTCGGTTAATCGGATCCGATTCGATTACTAGGTGAAACCGGTTTCAATTTTGCAAAACCGCTAATCGCTCTAAAACAATAAAGATCACAATTTGTACTTTATCTTTATACATTTCTTTGACTAGCACATAGCCCTGCGGTATATTTTTGCTAAAACACATTGAACATAGTCAATTTGCCTGTCATGTATTAATTATCACATTGTTTGCAAAGGATAAAGTTTTTAAGGTCCAAATGTAATCTGAGCTGCTGGAAGTACCTTGATACTGTCGTCAGGAAAGAAAGCAGCATTTTCAATATGGCGGCCGATTAACCGGTTCGATTCGATTTCATACAAAAGATTAACCGGTTTCAAAATTTTGAAATCGTCCCAGCCCTATTTATTAGTCTTCCCAGACAGCCTGTCCACAGAGTCACATACCACAGCCATTAATAATTGGCATAATTGAGGTACTTTGTCCTTCAGTTAAGTGGCTAGTATTCATAAATTTCAGTTAATTATGCCACTCTTGAATTTTGGATTGCATTTGAAGAGGTACTCATTATTTTGCTGTTGGTATACTTGATTCACAAAATTAATGGATAATTAGAAACTGGCCATGAGAAACAATTTTTTCTCCATAAATCAGCATTGATTTTTAATAGAATGAGGATGAGAATGATTTTGATTGCTTAGAGCATTTTACTTACACTTATGATAAGTTAAAGTATCTTGCAGATAGGTTTGTTTTGGCGTATGTTCTCTGTGACTATTTGATAAACGACATTGTGTCTAAAATCATTAGTCCTCCACCTCTGATTCATGTGGGGAAGTTGGCAGTTACTTGCGGAGAACAGGTTTGTACTGGTACAGAATTCAGGAACACTGGTTAGGTTAACTGCCCGCCATTACATGACTGAAATACTGTTGAAAAATGGCGTTAAACCCAAAACAAACAAAGGTTTGTTTTGGGTTTTAAAATACATTTCATCTGTAGAAAATTTTGATTGGGAAAGCAAATTGGGAAGATTTTAATTGGTAAGAACATTTCACAGACAAATTTGATTGGCAGAGGCTATTTGCCAGGATTTTGCTGATTAGCTGAAACCTTTAAACATAAACGAGTGTTGAAAAGAAATTAGAAATTGTAAGAAATACTGCATAATGTTCCAGAAACTCAACCAGGGAACCATGGTAGGCCGCTCACATATTGAAGTACAAGAAAATCAACAGTTTTAATGTTTATTTCCAGTCCATACATCAGACAATACAAGGCTGGACCTAATCATCCCTGGTGAACAACATTTCTATGTGAAGGCCCCTAATGCACAGGAAAGACAAGAGTGGCTGGTGGCCCTGGGAAGTTCAAAAGCATCAAAGGGCAAACTGAATGAAGATCCAGGTAGGTTTAGACATTAGTTTTCTAGTAGTGCACTGAGTTTTTTTTCAAAATATTTTTTTTAATCTGGTTGGTTTATGATACATTATAGGAATATTATTCAGCATGTGAAGTTGTTCACCTACAAACTGATTATCTTGGCAACCATATGAAAATGAAATCAGATGATATAAAAATAATCTTAGGGAGTCATAAATTACATCACAAACCAGATATTAAATTTACACTTCAAAATGGAAAAATAATTCCATTTAATTATCCATTATTGTAACTTAGCAGAGTTTAATAAAGTACGTTGTATATAAATAAATAGAGTATGTAGTATAGATATTATTAAGGTTTTGGTGCCATTTTTAGCTCGACTATTCGAAGAATAGGGGAGCTGTCCTACTCGCCCCGGCGTGAGTGTTAGTGTTAGCTTGAGCGTCACACAAATGTTAAAGTTTGTGTACCACCCCAAATATTCTCAAAGTCTGTTGAGATATTGCTTTCATATTTTACATACTTGTTTACCATCATAACCCTAGTCTGTAAAAAGGAGGAGGCAACTCAATCAAGCATTTTGACTGAATTATGGCCCCTTTTCGACTTAGAATAAATGTTAAAGTTTGCGTACCACCCCAAATATTTTCAAAGTCCATTGAGATATTGCTTTCATATTTTGCATACTTGTTTACCATCATGACCCCAGTCTGTAAAAAGGAGGAGGCAACTCTATCAAGCATTTTGACTGAACTATGGCCCCTTTTCGACTTAGAATATGCTTATTGTAATGTTAAAGTTTTACTCATAGCTTATATTATACTAACAAGCACTGAGAATAGTCGAGCGTGCTGTCCACTGACAGCTCTTGTTATTGTCCTTGTACCCTGATGAAATGTAAATTTTTTAGCTCCTTTTGTAAATAGAAATTTTCACGTGGAACTAAATATTTCAGAACATAAAATGCTTTGGTAAAGAACTTGTAATTATCATGTAAAATTTTTCAGAACTTGTAACACAAGATCTGCTGAAAACAAAACGTTCAGAATTACGGCTGTACTGTGATCTACTTGTGCAACAAATTCACTCTGTCAAAATGGCGGCAACACAAAAAGATGGTCCAGATATAGAGGTAAATTTTATATGTCAGTAGAATAATTTCAAGAGGATATAGCCTGAGTGAGTTATTCTGCAGCGTATAGTTGATTTTTAGTGTACCAGTTTAAGTAAAAACACAATTTTGCTATACATTATATTGATTCTTACATGGTCTTTATCTAAAACAGAAAATAAGATATAGTACTGGTTCGAGTCGTAAATTCGGCCTCTTTTTGCGGTTCTTCATAAATATTTCTTTCGTTTTACAACTGATTTGTACAAAATTTCTACCATATGTGCTTTGATACAAGCAAAATTGATTGTTACCATTAACAGCCGTTTACAGTATAGTAAACAATGCAACCGCGCTAAAAATAACAGACAGGTTTAGCATCCACATTATACCTTCTAGAGGTTGTAAATATTCGGCCACTTTTTAAACATAAAGTTGGTTGTATTTTCAACATTTTGTTGGAAGTAAATTGATGCAACAGCCAAAATTGTTCTTTTATCAACCAACTGCAATCAATTTTCAACAGCGTACCTCGTGGGAAATATTTGCCAACAGAGATTTAAAAAGCGCCTGTCATTTTTCTCACACTGGCATGACGTAGTTGAATTTTTACGTCACTGTAAGTGTTTTATTACACATTCTAGCAAAAAACTGCTGTTCTTGTTATTTTCGGGGTTGTTTTAACAAGAGAGAAAACGTGTGTTAACAGAAAGATTCTCGCGCTCACGTGCTGTTATAACACCTTTTTATATATGCAGGTCCGTTGCAAAGCGTAAACGTATAAGGGCCCAATATGGATAATTCAAAAGGAATTGACGTCAACGTGAAACAACGTAGATTTTACCGCACATTTCATGGAAAAACAAAGATGTTGAGGGGCAATACATTCATTTACTCGGTTTTTACGCGTTTTATGCTAGTTAGCGCATGTTTTTATGTTTATAAATTTGAATTAACCCTTGCCGGGCCTTAGCATAATCAAGTGCATGCGATGACGTCACGCCATCCGCGAGACAAAATATTTACTATTTAGAGTACGCAACTTTAGGTAAGGATAACTTTTTTTCTACTCACCTCAACTTGTTGTTTTTTGCCGACTGTTGCCTACGCATGCGCTTGTGATGACACAGATGCATTCTCAAGCATCTGGCTCCAAAATAAGTTTTAAAGTGGGTGGCCGAATATTTACGACCTGGCCGAATTTACGACTCGAACCAGTAATGCTTGTTTTAGCTCACCAGTCACAAAGTGACAAGGTGAGCTTTTGTGATCGTGCGGCGTCTGTCGTCCGTCCGTCCGTGTGTCCGTAAACTTTTGCTTGTGACCACTCTAGAGGTCACATTTTTCATGTGATCTTTATGAAAGTTGGTCAGAATGTTTATCTTAATGATATCTAGGTCAAGTTTGAAACTGGATCACCTGCGGTCAAAAACTAGGTCAGTAGGTCCAAAAATAGAAAAACTTTGTGACCTCCCTAGAGGCCATATTTTTCAATGGATCTTCATGAAAATTGGTCAGAATGTTTACCTTGATGATATCTAGGTCAAGTTTGAAACTGGGTCACTTGCGGTCAAAAAGTAGGTCAGTAGGTCAAATAATATAAAAACCTTGTGACCTCTCTAGAGGCCATATTTTTCATGGGACCTGTATGAAAGTTGGTCTGAATATTCATCTTGATAATATCTAGGTCAAGTTTGAAACTGGGTCACGTTCGGTCAAAAACTAGGTCATTAGGTCTAAAAATAGAAAAACCTTGTGACCTCTCTAGAGGCCATATTTTTCAATGGATCTTCATGAAAATTAGTCAGAATGTTCACCTTGATGATATCTAGGTCAAGATCGAAACTGGGTCATGTGCGGTCAAAAACTAGGTCATTAGGTCTAAAAATAGAAAAATCTTGTGACCTCTCTAGAGGCCATATTTTTCATGAGATCTTCATGAAAATTGGTGAGAATGTTCACCTTGATGATATCTAAGTCAAGTTCAAAACTGGGTCACATGAGCTCAAAAACTAGGTTACTATGTCAAATAATAGAAAAAGCGATATCATACTCAAAACTGGGTCATGTTGGGACAGGTGAGCAATTCAGGACCATCATGGTCCTCTTGTTTTTGGTTGTAACAAAAACATTGATGTCATCACCTGTTAGAATATTAGTTATTAAACAGGAACAGTTTTGAATTATGTGTTATTGTTTGCATGTTCAGAAATTAGACCAAGCAACGTCCTTGATAAGTCCAACTTGCGACACATTTATTCGCACTATGGAGGAATGCATGCAGCTGATCCAATCGTCATTACCGTATGAAGGAACCCGTTCTCCAAATACTCCAATTACAGATGCTGCACTCCCTCCTTCTCCTTTAAAACTGCCAAATAAAAAGGTAAGTTTGATGTATATTGTACGTTTTGTGAGCTCTGGACAGTCTCATGGGATAACTGTGAATTAATTTTATTTCTTTTGTAGAAAAATTTGAGGTTTTGATTACATTACCTGTATTGTAGGGACAGGAATAAGTGCATTTCAAATATGTTAAAGGTCATAGGGATTTTTCAGACTGACATTTTACCTAAATCACAGCAGATAATACTTGTGGTGTATCTCCTCATCCCCAAATTTTAAAGGCACTGACCTTGAGTAAAGATTGTACGACAAGAAAAAAAGAAAAAGAAAATTTTTAGACATTTGGAAACTATGACTCTATTTCTTAAGGAGGTTTGAAACTAAGTTACTGACAGATTTCTGATATATGTTGTGAAAACCCATGAGAGTTAGTTGTTTTTCCTATTTTTCCATTCAAAATTGAAAATGTGTGAAATGGGGTGTCCAAGGTAAACTGCCTTAATTATAAATTTTTATATTTAATGATCATTAACTTAAAATACGTAGTCCTCTGTGGTGTATTGATCAAGAACGAGGGATAGTATTTATTGCCGCGGAGAGCCTGGTACGATTCCCAAATTGGGCAATTTTTTTTCTTGATATGACTTTTATAGGCCTGTTTGAAAAATGGGTTGTATTATGGTTATATGCCCGTTTGAAAAATGGGACGTATTATGGGAACGCCCCAGGCGGGAGGTCTGGCAGAGTGCACAAACTTTATCTTCTTTATCCGTGGAGATATTTTGATGTAACTTGGCAAAATGTTCAACATCATGAGGAGTGTCATGCACAAGAACCAGGTCCCTAGGTCTAAGGTCAAAGTCACATTTATAGGTCAAAGGTCAAATTCAAGAATGACTGTCCGAATTAATTTTTCTTCTTGCATGGAGGGATTTTGATATAACTCGGCACAAATGTTCACCACCATGAGACGGAGTGTCATGTGCAAGAAACAGGTCCCTAGTTTAAGATTCCTCCCTTTGTTGTTACTATAAATAACTTGTATTGTAACTTTTTTATAATTGACTGTAGGGAGAGACCAAGGCCACTTTCCGGTGGTACAACAAAGATGTTACTTTCAAATTTTAGGTGTGTTATAAGGTGTCTCTACCTGGTAAAGAATTTTTTGTAGACTTCTAATATGAAGAAACTTCAATTTTAAAGAAATATCATTTTTAGCCAAGATCTTGAGTCCAGTCCCTTTAAAGTAAATTTCCCAAAATGAATTATTTTCCTTTTTTATGAAAACTTAAACATGTGAAACACAAGGCAATGTGCTATATTGAGTCATTATTGATCAAATTTGTTAAAATAACTGGCACCTTTTATTAAGAATTAATTCTTGATCTGATTCAGTAGATCAGGTGGCAAGGTGATCAGGTGGCAAGGTAAGAAATGGACAAAGACTAGAGTATTTGCAGGTTTTTTTTCCATCAGTGTACAAAACTTTTATTAATTGCAGTCGGGAAAAGTATAGGTATCATAGCTACATTTTAGTGTTTTGCACATGTTTTTAGCAAAATGAAAATTTAAACCACTGATACATGTACCTAAACTCTGTTACTCATCTTATTTCAGAACAGACATTTTCACAGACAGAATTCCAGTGATAGGTACGTGACATAGACTTATACCACTTTTGGTTTCAAATCCTACATGAGTTGTAGAATAGTTTAACTTTTACCTTGTTAAATTTCTAAAATGGATTGGCTCATCATTCAGTATGGCAGTAGCATTTATTATTCGAAGGAGTATTCACTGAAAATTTACTAACTGAATAGCGAACAGTGCAGACTATGATCAACCAGTACAGATGTGCAGGTTGATCTTGGTCTGCACTGGTCGCAAAGGCAAAATCACTTGCCGCGAGCAGGCTAAAGTTTAATGCAAGGAAGATGTCTAGCTTGTTTGTGGAAGATCATTGGTTCTACCCAGATGCCAATCCTTGCCCGATGTAACGTCCAGGAGGTCATAAGGTGTCTTTTTGGCTATAAGTTGACATTATGAAAGATAGTTTGAAAATTTAAAAAAGATTCTGCAACAACCCTTGGAGACCTATAGAATGATTTATAATTTGCCTGAGGCTTGCAAATAAAGCCACATTTCATGAAACTCCTTTATTGGATGAAACAAGTTTTATTTCAGTTTTTTGCAAACAATAAATAATGATATCTTGTTTACAGAACTTCAGTCCATAGTCATTCTAGATCTCCATCCACATCAAGTGTTGATGCTACTCCACCTACCCGACAAAACTCCAGAAATCGGACAGAATCAGATGCATCACTTTCTGATGTCACAGCAAAAGATCATACTTTGGTGGAAAATATACCAAACAGTGCATTAAATAGTCAAAATGCAGGAAGAACTTTGAGTCATGGCTTGGACAGAGAGGGCATAGTGCAATCAAATTCGACTGGTTTTATACCATCTATCCATAAACTTCATAACATAAGTGAAATTGGTGCAATGAATCCTGGTGAAAATTTAAACAACAGTGCAGTAACCAGTCATACTGGGCTAAAAATAGAATTGACTGGTTCAGTGTCAAGGAGAAACAATTCAGAGACTGGTTATCATTCAAATGATGAGGTATCAAGTGAAGGAGATGTGTTTTTAGATCCAGTAGAACCAAGGGTGCCCACCTTTTTCACAGTGATGGGAACAAGGTTAGTAGTTTCTCCTTTTTAGCTCCACTATTCTGAGAATAGGGGTCTATTCTACTTGCCCCGGCGTCGGCGTGACCTTTCTTGGTTAAAGTTTTTCGGCAGCCTTTGTTTTTCTGTCATATCTTTGTTACTATTGTGTATTTTTTACTGCAACTTCACATAAACATTGTCCAGCATACAAACAAAGTATGTGCAGGGGCTGGGCCCATTATACATAAGGTCAAGGTCACCAAGGTGTTATACTTAAGTGATTTGTAAGGTTAAAGTTTTTCGGCAACCTTTGCAATTTCTGACATATCTTACAATTGCTTATATCTTACTGTAAGTTCACATAAACATTGTCTAGCCTACAAAGCATGTGCAGAGGCTGGGCCCATTATACCCAAGGTCAAGGTTACCAAGGTGTTATACTTTGGTTATTTTTAAGGTTAAATTTTTTCGGCAACCTTTGCTTTTTTGTCATACCTTTGTTATTATTGCGTATATCTTACTGTTACTTCACATAAACATTGTCCAGCATACAAACAAACTATGGGCAGGGGCTGGACCCATTATACATAAGGTCAAGGTCACCAAGTTGTTATACTTAGGTTATTTGTAAGGTTAAATTTTTTGGAAAGCTTATAGACATATCTTTTATGGTTATATGATTATATGGATTATGGTATATGATTATAGACATATCTTTGGTAATTTAAAAGATAATTACTTGAAATTAAAAATGTTTTTTTTATAATTATCATCTGCATGTGTGGTTTTAATCCCCATAACTCTTATTGTATTTTAGACAGAATTATGCCCCTTTCATACTTAATGTTTTTTGCAGTCTTCGCTTTCTGGATATAACTTTAGAACAAACTGAACAATATAAGATAAAGACTTGAAACTTAAACTGCATCTTTATCATCATCATCTGCATGTGTGGTAACAATCCCCATAATTCTGATTTGTATTTTTGACCAAATTATGCCCCTTTCATACTTAAATTTGTTGACAAACTTTGTTTTCTGGGCACAACTTTGGTATTATATCAGATAATGACTTGAAACTCAAAATATATCTTTACCATCATCATCTGCATGTGAGGTAACAATCCCAATAACTCTAATTTGTGTTCTTGACAGAATTATGCCCCTTGGCGTATCTACCTTTTAAAAGTAGAGGTCTCTTATTGAGACATTATTCATTTTACTGTCAAATCGCCGAATAGTGGAGCACGCTGTTGTTATTAGCTCACCTGTCACAAAGTGACAAGGTGAGCTTTTGTGATCGCGCAGCATCCGTCGTGCGTGCGTGCGTGCGTGCGTAAACTTTTGCTTGTGACCACTCTAGAGGACACAGTTTTCATGGGATCTTTTTGAAAATTAATCAGAATGTTCACCTTGATGATATCTAGGTCAAGTTCGAAACTGGGTCATGTGCGGTCAAAAACTAGGTCAGTAGGTCTAAAAATAGAAAAACCTTGTGACCTCTCGAGAGGCCATATTTTTCACAAGATCTTCATAAAAATTGGTCAGAATGTTCATCTTGATGATATCTAGGTCAAGTTTGAAACTGGGTCATGTCCAGTCCAAAACTAGGTCAGTAGGTGTAATAATAGAAGAACCTTGTGACCTCTGTAGAGGCCGTATTTTTCATGGGATCTGCATGAAAATTGGTCAGAATGTTCATCTTGATGCTATCTAGGTCAGGTTCGAAACTGGGTCAACTGCGGTCAAAAACTAGGTCAGTAGGTCTAAAAATAGAAAAACCTTGTGACCTCTCTAGAGGCCATATTTTTCACAAGATCTTCATGAAAATTGATCAGAGTGTTCATCTTGATGAAGTCTAGTTAAAATTTGAAACTGGGTCACGTTCAGTCCAAAACTAGGTCAGTAGGTCAAATAATAGAAAATTATTTGTGACCTCTGTAGAGGCCGTATTTTTCATGGGATCTGCATGAAAATTGGTCAGAATGTTCATCTTGATGATATCTAGGTCAAGTTCGAAACTGGGTCAACTGCAGTCCAAAACTAGGTCAGTAGGTCTAAAAATAGAAAATCCTTGTGACCTCCCTGGAGGCCATATTTTTCAATGTATCTTCATGAAAATTGGTCAGAATGTTCACCTTGATGATATCTAAGTCAAGTTTGAAACTGGTTCATGTGCGGTCTAAAAGTAGGTCATTACGTCAAATAATACAAAAACCTTGTCACCTCTCTAGAGGTCATATTTTTCATGGGATCTGCATGAAAATTGGTCAGAATGTTCATTTTGATGATATCTAGGTCAAGTTTGAAACTAGGTCACGTGCGGTCCAAAACTAGGTTATTAGGTCAAATAATAGAAAAACCTTGTGACCTCTCTGGAGGTCATATTTTTCATGGGATCTGTATGAAAATTGGTCAGAATGTTCATCTTGATGATATGTAGGTCAAGTTCGAAACTGGGTCACATGCGGTCAAAAACTAGGTCAGTATGTCAAATAATAGAAAAACCTTGTGACCACTCTAGAGGCCATATTTTTCATGGAATCTGTATGAAAGTTGGTCTGAATGTTCATCTTGATGATATCTAGGTCAGTTTTGAAACCGGGTCAACTGCGGTCAAAAACTAGGTCATTAGGTCTAAACATAGAAAAACCTTTTGACCTCTCTAGAGGCCATATTTTTCAATGGATCTTCATGAAAATTGGTGAGAGTGTTCACCTTGATGATATCTAGGTCAAGTTTGAAACTGGGTCACGTGCGGTCAAAAAGTAGGTCAGTAGGTCTAAAAATAGAAAAACCTTGCGACCTCTCTGAAGGCCATATTTTTCATGAGATCGTCATGAAAATTGGTGAGAATGTTCACCTTGATGATATCTAGGTTAAGTACAAAACTGGGTCACATGCCTTCAAAAACTAGGTCATTATTTGACCTTCTTGTCCTTAAGTGCAATGATAACAGGTGAGCGATATAGGGCCATTTTGGCCCTCTTGTTTTCATACTTCATATTTTGAAGCCAGTAGGTTAAAGGTCAAGGTCGCAGTGACCCAGAACAGTTAAACGGTTTCCGGATGATAACGCTTGCGCCTAGTATAATGAAAGTTGATAATGAGGTTGATCATGACCAGCAGATGACCCCTATTGATTTTTAGATCAGTAGGTCAAAGGTCAAGGTCACAGCGACCTGGTACAGTTGAACGATTTCTGGATGATAATTCAAGAACTCTTAGGTCTAGGATCGTGAAAGTTGATAGGGACGTTGGCCATGACTAGTAGATGACTCCTATTGATTTTGAGGTCAGTAGGTCATAGGTCAAGGTCAGAGTGACTCGAAATAGTTATACTGTTTCTGGACAAGAACTTGAGAATGCATTGGCCTTGGATCACGAAACTTGATAGGGAGGACCAGCAGATGACCCCTATTGATTTTTAGTTCAGTAAGTCAAAGGTCAAGGTCAAAGTGTCCCAGAACTGTTAAACCGTTTCAGGACGATAACTTGAGAACGCTTGGCTTAAGATCATCAAACTTAATAGGGAGATTGATCATGACCAACAGATGACCCTTATTGATTTTGAGATCAGTTGGTTAAAGGTCAAGGTCACATTGACCCAGAATAGAGAACTTTTGTGTATATTGACCAAATAATTTCTGTTCCTTGTGCAATTACTGAATGCATCAAGGGGGGCATTTTGTGTTCTACGAGCTCTTGTTAAAATAATTATCTTTCTCAACAAAACCAATCTCTGGGTCATTATATTACTGGAAAATTCAGATACAGTCGAGTCCACTTAATACGAACTCGCTTGATACGAATTTTCGGATTAAACGAACAAAGTCCGAATTCCCCTGCCGAGTCCTTCTATTTTCTTTGTAAAATTATTTCGGTAATAGCGAACTCGCTTGATACGAATAATCGGTAGATACGAACACATTTTGGAAGTCCCAATAAGCTTAAATATTATACTTTTCCATCTTTTGATACGAATTAATTTTAGATGTCGGGGCTGATATAAAATGTGTTGAAAATAATAATATGGCCAAGCTTGTGCCGCTTGGTAATTGGACAATGGAGTAGTTCACACCTATTCACAAACAAACACTCGGTTGTGTATCATGTCAATATAAAATAATTTAATCAATTAACAGGTCAAGATTTGTAAGAGGTGTAAATAATTGTATACACATTATTGACGTTCTAGTGTCGATACAGGTAGGCTGTGTCTTCCAAAATATACAAACTTTTATACCTCTTAGAATGCTTGTTATATAGTACAAGCTTTAATGTTGGCGGTGGATATAATTTGGCGCTCTTGACCTCGACCGCACATTAAAATTTAAATTAATACAGTTTTACCTGTTTAAAAATTCTTGAGTAATTTCAGTGTTATCTGAATGAATTAACTTAATCAGTTTAAAACTATTAACTACTTTCATGTATCATAATATTGGAATCTATTCACCGATGATACCGGTGATACTGCCCAAATTGCTCGGACAAATTATCTGGTCATACATTCATTAATACGAATTTCGTTTGATACGAACATATTTCTTAGGTCCGAATGAGTTCGTATAAAGCGCGTTTGACTGTAGTTCAGAAAATAGGCCCTAAAAAAAAAGAGTAATGTTTTGTACAGTATATAATTGTCTTACGGTACGCATCAGCACTTGTTAATATTGCATTAAAGGGTGGATCTAGTGGGCACAGCTTGTGCATTTAAAATTCAGTGAGCTCACATTCTTGAAAAGACTAAAATTGAGGCATCAGTAATTGTTAGTCAAAATTTTTGGCTCTCTATCCTCGCAAAGCTTGATATCAATAATATTTAGAGTTTTTGAAAAGGAGACACTGGAACGACTGTCAAAAATTTATCATCTTTGTCAAATTACTTTCTTTAGAAATTTGCAGAGGACATTGTGTCAGATACTCATACTAAAACTATATCAAATAATGTCAGGTTGCACCATTGGATGGCTCCAGGATAATCAGTTTCATGACCCCTTTCTTTCAGTTAACAGAATTTCACAGCAGCTTTTATGAGAATGGCCCTCAAAATGTTGGTCAGGGGAGGTAATTTTGCTATGTGAAAAGCATTGTTATTTCTATTTCAGTTTTATGGATCTAAAGATAGCAGATGATGCTGGTATACCAGTGGAACCTTTCCTCGACTCGTGTAAAAACATGCTGCCTATTTTTGGTAAGAGTCATATTGCCTGATCCTTATTTCTTGGCCCTCCCACTTGGTAGCTCTAAAGCGAGAGCTCAGATCTATGGATTGCGAGGTCATGAGTTTGATCCCCAGGTGTGGCGTAATGATATTATGCTCTTTGTGACGATTTCATAAAACACATTGTGTCTGAAATCATATGTCCTCCACCTGATGCATGTGGGGAAGTTGGCAGTTACTTGTGGATAACACAGGTTTTTACTGGTACAGAATCCAGGAAGACTGGTTAGATTAAATGTCCACTGTTACATAACTGAAATACTGTTTAAAAATGGCGACAAACAAAGAAATTAATTTCTTGAAAGTACTTAAGAAACTTATATGATGTGATGCTTTAAACTTTAGGCTGCCAGTAATCACATCTACATTTGATTTGGCAAAGTTATGACTTACGTTTACTTAGTAATACGCAGAAATGTTGGCATCCATGTATTGATGTTGTGTGTCACACAGTGATAACGCAAATACGGATGTCATGGTCACTTTCTTGTCAGCATTTTTAGAGCCCCCTTTTATGAAGAATGTTTAATTAGCAAATACTGGTTTAAAAAGATTCACGAGTTTTAACATGTAAAGCATGGTTAATTCTTTTGTAAATAATATAGAAATGAATTTTAAGAATTAAAGAAATAAGGGTCAAATAGATATCTGAAGTATAATTTACTTTACTATTTTGTTTTTTGTTGAAAAGGGAAAAGAATGCCCGTCACTTCAAGATTTGTTAATAACATCTCATTATTATGCAAATTCTGATCATTCTTTCACTGTTATTAAAATCAACTAATGACACAGTATTTAAAGTTATCAATATGTTTTCTTTATAATTTAGCGAACTAGTAAGTTTTAGTATGGCTTTCTTTCAGATAAATTGAATTCCACAGCATTTGCTCCAGTGAAAATGGATTTCCAAGGAAATATTAGAGTAAGTTTAGTTCAGATTTCATTTTCTGTTAGAATGGATAAATCTGCAATGTATGGTAAATTTTTAGTAGAAAATGAATTATAAGTTTCCTGTGTTAAAGACACTACAAGTTTGCATTTTTAGAATAGCTTTTTTTTGCTTGACGTGTAGAATTCTTTTATGTGAGGAATCCATCCAGCTAGCTCTACCCAAGTGCCAGCCCATGTCTTAATGCCTGGAGGGGCACCTAAGATCATGCTCAACCATAAAAAAAAAAGTCGCCATGTGATCTAGATTGTGTTGTTGTGGATGTAAAGCCAACAAAAAACAAAACAGGAAATAAATATTGGAGCGGTCAAGTCCCAATTTCTTATGATGTGGAGTATTCATGATATGAACTAGACAATTTTTTTCTTAAATTGCCTCCGGACTGGAAGTGCTCAGTTCTATGTTTTCTCGTTACAGAAAGTACGCACTAAGTATTCGGTCCATCCGGAGGAGTTTACGACTTTACAAAGCATAATACATCATGAGATTAGTAAAAAGCAGCAACATCTGGCTTCCTCAGCAACCATGGCCTTGCTTTGGATGAAAAGGTTTGTCATTGTTTTTCCTCATTGTTGTTGAATAAGATTTGAATCAAACATGCAGAACAGTCTTAACAGAGGTTGTACTATATACTTATTAAACAATAATGTCAGATCTAAACTAAAGTGATTATTTGCACGACTAAACCTATGTTGCATGAGTGCATAGTCCTGAGTGTGTGTTGTTGAGTTAGGAGTGCTAGTGACCATGTAAGGAACATCATTGCCATTTAATTATCTGTTTCTTAATATATACATGTACGTAAACACAGTAAGGATTACTTGGTTGCTTGTTTCAGTTAATCATAAGAAATTGACTTTTGCGAATTTTTTTCGCAACGGCACAGGGTAAAAAGACATAAAAGATGATGTTTCTCATCAGTGGCAGGCCAATAATGGTTATAATGCCTGAATCTGGTTATAATGCCTGCTTCAAGCTTTAATATGGCCTGGGTAACAGGATTTTGTCCTATGCAGTTTTGTTACTATTTATAGTAAACTAATGCATAATGTATTTTTATATACGTAATTTAAGTTATGTGCTGATTGTCAGCATTTCTTAAGAGAAGAAAACATCTTAAGTTTATCAAACACTTTTTTTTTCAGTTGTGATACAGCAGTATATAAGTATTTTGTACATAAGTTGTTTCTTATTTCAGAAGTTTAGAATTTATTGCTGGATTTCTGGCAGAAATTAAGAAAGGGGAGGAGAATTTAGGTGTAGCAGCATCAAATGCATATGCTGCATCGTTAAAACCTTTCCACGGCTGGGTAGTGAGGGGAGTTTTTGCGGTAAGTTTATTAAGTGTAATTTGTAAACTTGTTGTGCAGTTCATGGCTTTCGTGGTTAAGGTCACCAGTTCCAAATTGTGGATTGATTTCAAATAGTTTGCCTTACACGAAATTTGAGCCTCTTCTTGGTATTAATATACATGTATAATTCTAAGTCAGTGTTTTACCAGTATATCTGCAGGCATTAAAAGGTACTTAAAATATAAAATATGAAACTGGAAAATAATTCTATAGAAATAGCTGGAAAAAAACTGGAAGTTCATTGTGGTATGCCTGACAACATAATCCATCCACACAAGTTAACATGGTCACATAGTTGGACCCTTACCAGTTGATAAAAAAGCAAGCAAGTAATTTTTGTGCATTTTTGCTGGCCAGGCTGTAATTCTAATGAAGCTGCAGAAAAGAAGTGTTTGTGCCTTCTGTACTGAATGTTTGTTGTTTGTGCCATCGAGCATATCAATTTGCAGTCGTAATTTATTGTACAGCTGTATTAAATGTCACTCTGTATACGTTTAAAACACTGTCAGTGCCTTAGTTTGCTTCTTTGCGCAAACAGAAGGTATAATGTGATATTCAGAATTATTCAATTATAAAAAATCACCACCATACCATTTAACAACTTCTGTTTATATTTGCAGGTAGCTGTAAAAGCTCTACCATACCGTAGCACATTCCTGTCACTACTGAATCCTAATGAGGGGGATGTTGATGAGCAGGCCTATATATCCAGCCTTATGACTGACATTGATGCATTCTGCTGTGCATCGGATGTTGTTGTGAAAATTCTAGATGACTTTTTCACTGCAAATAATATAAATATAGATGAACAAATTTAATATATTTATACATGTTGTAAAGCAACGTTTTATTACAAATGTTTAATTACATTTATGGGCCTTAAGCATATTGCTATATTTCTAGGTGTATTGTTTGTTAATAGGCAAAACTGTCAAGGTTTGAAACCAAATTTTGACCAGGAGCGGTGGTCTAGTGGATAAGGTGTCGGCCGCTCAATCCAGGGGTCGTGGGTTCGAGCCCCATTGGGGTCACGACCATGACTTCTCATATGACACCAGTACTGGTTTTTCCAGGAAGCGGACTCGAGAGTGGTTCCAATAAGCTTGAAGCTTTCATCACAATCGAGCTAAAACAAATTAGTATAAACTAAATTTTGACCACACTCTAAGCATGGTTCAGGAAAGATAACTTTTGTTTAAGTTTTGTAGTAAATTGGGCATAGCCAAAATATTTATGATTGGAATCGAAAAAAGTTTTCTTGTTAGTTTTGTTTTAAAACTAAGACCCTAAATTGCCAGTATTTAAAACCGAGACGTAATACTTGGAACAAAAATACTGTCAAAATCCTTTCCAGGTTGGCTATTTGAAAACACAACTTTCTAAGATAAGTAAGTGTATTAAGGTAATCTTTTAGTCTGTGACGTGTACATTTTTGAAAATGGTATGTACAAAAAAAAAATAATTCTGAATTCTAAAAGTGCCTGTCAAACTGGCCTATAAGTCGCCTCACGTAAAATATTAACAATGAATCCCAGATATACATGATAAAAGAATATTATAATGAACAAATATTTTTCATTAAAAGTGCTTTAACTTAATAAGTTATTTCTGTGTTGTGCAAAACCAAAATTTAGAACCAAAAAATTGAAAAATCATTCTGAAATTCTTTTGCAAGTTAGCAAAGTCTTGTCCGTAATGGTCTAATCTAAATATGGTCTTATCACAGTTAACTCATTGTATATGAATAGGAGACTCTTTGCTAGTTTAAGTTGTAGATTGAAATATCTGGCATGAGGGAAAATAGGTGGTAACCATGCCCTGCAGTGTTGTGGCAGAACAGTTACTTGAGAGCCCGATATTTTCATCCACACCTACAATCAGAGATAGATTCTTTCTTTTTTTTTTGCATACCACACTATCTTTATTTTTTTTATTTTATTTTATTTTTTAGCTCACCTGAGCACGAAGTGCTCAAGGTGAACATTTGTGATCGCCCTGTGTCCGTCGTCTGTCCGTCATCAACAGTTTGACAATTTTGGCCTAATCTTACTAATCTTAATGAAACTTGGTCAGAATGTTACCCTCAATAAAATCTTGGACGAGTTCGATATTGGGTCATCTGGGTCAAAAACTAGGTCACCAGGTCAAATCAAAGGAAGAGCATGTTAACACTCTAGAGGTCACAATTTTGGCCCAATCTTAATGAAACTTGGTCAGAATGTTACCCTCAATAAAATCTTGGACGAGATCAATATTGGGTCATCTGGGGTCAAAAACTAGGTCACCAGGTCAAATCAAAGGAAAAGCTTGATAACACTCTAGAGGTCACAATTTTGGCCCAATCTTAATGAAAATTGGTCAGAATGTTACCCTCAATAAAATCTTGGACGATTCCAATATTTTATAATCTGGGATCAAAAGCTAGGTCACCAGGTCAAATCAAAGGAAAAGCTTATTAACACTGTAGAGGCCACATTTATGACTGTATCTTCATGAAACTTGGTCAAAATGTTAATCATGATGATCTCAAGGTCAGTTTAGAATCTGGGTCATGTAGGGTCAAAAACTAGGTCACCAGGTCAAATTGAAGGAAAAGCTAGTTAACACTCTAGAGGCCACATTTATGACCATATCTTAATGAAACTTGGTCAGAATGTTAATCTTGATGATCTGTAGGTCAAGTTCAAATTTGGGTCAGGTGGAGTCAAAAACTAGGTCACTGGGTCAAATCAAAGGAAAAGCTTGTTAACACTCTAGAGGCCACATTTATGACTGTATCTTCATGAAACTTAGTCAGAATGTTAATCTTGATGATCTTAGGTCAAGTTCGAATCTGGGTCATGTGGGGTCAAAAACTTGGTCAAGAGACCACATTTATGACCATATCTTAATGAAACTATCTTGATGATCTTAAGGTCAATAGGTCAGGTGAGCGATACAGGGCCTTCATGGCCGTCTTGTTTTGGTTTAACGTTGCACCAACACAATTATAGGTCATATGGCAACTTTCCGGCTTTTGATGGTGAAGGAAGACCCCAGGTGCCCCTCTGTGCATTATTTCATCACGAGTGAGCACCGGGGTAGAACCATCGACCTTCAGTAAGCCAGCTGGATGGTTCCTCACATGAAGAATTCAACGCCCGGAGTGAGGCTCAAACGCACATCAATGAGGGGCAAATGATTTGAAGTCAGCAACTTTAACCACTCGGCCACGGAGGCCCCTCTATCTTTATTGTAGTAGCATATGGATTTACACATCCATTCCTTAACTGCAGCATGCATATCACCTTAAATCTTGGGGGTGTAAGACAAGTTTTCTAGCACTGGCAGAAATAAAGAAAAATCCTGTATGGCATGCAAGTATTGTAGTTCATTTCAACAAGTATTGGACAGAATTGGCATTCAGATATTACAAATGTCTGTTGTTAACTTCAGGTCTGAATTTCATAGGCAGATACTTTGAATGAGAGTTTATACCATTTTGTTACATGTTTTAAAGGTTATGGACTAAGTCCAAATTATACATGTCAAATTTTAATGCGCTTGAATTTTGTTATGTAAACTTTTATTTTGTGGAGCAGTTTGCAACCATTCCATGTTGTACAGTATTTATGTAATTTGTGAATGTTTTTATTTATTTAATAATTTATTATTGTTTTTGTTTCATTGAGCTGGCTTTATTAGGAATACCCTTCTTTGTTAAAGATGTGTCTTTAATTTGAAATCCATTTTATTAGTTATGTTTTTTGTTTTTTGTTGGATGATAATTTATTGGGCAAATTATTTCAGATTGAAATAGTTAAGATGAAAATGCATACCATTGTTGTTAATAACATATTTTTGAATGGATTATGGAAACTGAAATATAGTTTGGTCAAACCACATATAGGTGGTCAGAAAAAGAACCTTATCGTTAGGGTTCAATGGGTCAAAGGTCAAGATTACAGTCACCTTTAGACCGAAAATGGTTTCTGATCAATAGCTGTAAAATGATTGAGCCTACAGAAGTTGCACTGTGTAGGATGGTAGTTTGTGATCAGTTAGTGGCTCAGGTTAATTTGAAAGCAATAGGTCAGAGGTCATGGTCGTCATATTATTAACCTTGTGAGTGAAAATGGTTTTCAGTCAATCACTGTATAACTCTTATACCTTCAGTTGCCAGACTTCACAGAGTGATTGCATTATTGTGTTCAGTAGACGACCCTTTTGATCCCTTGGTCATTATTTCAAAGATCAAGGTCATTAGGTCTAAGGTCAAGGTCATGGCATTCTTAACCCTTACCCCGCTAAATGTCTGTAATGAAATTGTCCATCTTTCAAATTGACAGTACCATTAACTGTTTAAAGGGGTGCTTACCAAAACGATACTGCCAGAATGGTGAACAGTGCAGATCATGATCAGACTGCATGGACGTGGAGTCTGATCATGATCTACACTGGTCGTAAAGGCAGAATCAATCATGTCCAGCATGTTAAGGGTTAATACTGAAAGTGACCTTCCAAGTTACTTCCAACAGGCCATGATGTATGGCATAATTGACACATTGTGTTTTGTTTAGCATAAATTGTTTAGAAGATTGTTTATCTTGGATTTTGTTTACATCTGCTTTTTTCGCCATTTCACCTCGGTATTATAAACATGGGCTTACTTTAAATATTTCTTCCAAGCTTTCAGTCATATGATACAGGCCTAAAATACATTCTCCAGGTTTGTTTTAATTGTGTAACTTTTTTTTTGGTATAGTTTTAGGAAGTCACAGTCAGAGTAATGAACTGTTTCATATTTACTGTTTGTTCCATCTTTTACATTGCAGGGCTTTTCCTTGATTTTTTTAGCTCACCTGTCACAAAATGACAAGGTGAGCTTTTGTGATCGCGCGGCGTCCGTCCGTGTGTCCGTGTGTCCGTGCGTGCGTCTGTAAACTTTTGCTTGTGACCACTCTAGAGGTCACATTTTTCATGGGATCTTTATGAAAATTGGTCAGAATGTTCACCTTGATGATATCTAGGTCAGGTTCGAAACTGGGTCACGTGCCATCAAAAACTAGGTCAGTAGGTCTAAAAATAGAAAAACCTTGTGACTTCTCTAGAGGCCATATATTTCACAAGATCTTCATGAAAATTGGTCAAAATGTTCACCTTGATGATATCTAGGTCAAGTTCGAAACTGGGTCACGTGGGGTCAAAAACTAGGTCAGTAGGTCTAAAAATAGAAAAACCTTGTGACCTCTCTAGAGGCCATATTTTTCATGAGATCTTCATGAATATTGGTCAGAATGTTCACCTTGATGATATCTAGGTCAAGTTCGAAACTGGGTCACGTGGGGTCAAAAACTAGGTCAGTAGGTCTAAAAATAGAAAAACCTTGTGACCTCTCTAGAGGCCATATTTTTCATGAGATCTTCATGAATATTGGTCAGAATGTTCACCTTGATGATATCTAGGTCAAGTTTGAAACTGGGTCACGTGGGGTCAAAAACTGGGTCATTAGGTCTAAAAATAGAAAAACATTGTGACCTCTCTAGAGGCCATATTTCTCAATGGATCTTCATGAAAATTGGTCAGAATGTTCAGCTTGATGATATCTAGGTCAAGTTCGAAACTGGGTCACGTGGGGTCAAAAACTAGGTCAGTAGGTCTAAAAATAGAAAAACCTTGTGACCTCTCTAGAGGCCATATTTCTCAATGGATCTTCATGAAAATTGGTCAGAATGTTCACCTTGATGATATCTAGGTCAAGTTCGAAACTGGGTCACGTGCGGTCAAAAACTAGGTCAGTAGGTCTAAAAAAAGAAAAACCTTGTGACCTCTCTAGAGGCCATATTTCTCAATGGATCTTCATGAAAATTGGTCAGAATGTTCACCTTGATGATATCTAGGTCAAGTTCGAAACTGGGTCACGTGCGGTCAAAACTAGGTCAGTAGGTCTAAAAATAGAAAAACCTTGTGACCTCTCTAGAGGCCATATTTTTCAATGGATCTTCATGAAAATTGGTCAGAATGTTAACCTTGATGATATCTAGATCAAGTTCGAAACTGGGTCATGTGGGTTTAAAAAACTAGGTCAGTAGATCTAAAAATAGAAAAACCTTGTGACCTCTCTAGAGGCCATATTTTTCATGAGATCTTCATGAATATTGGTCAGAAGGTTCATCTTGATGATATCTAGGTCAGGTTTGAAACTGGGTCACGTGGGGTCAAAAATTAGGTCAGTAGGTCTAAAAATAGAAAAACCTTGTGACCTCTCTAGAGGCCATATTTCTCTATGGATCTTCATGAAAATTGGTGAGACTGTTCAGCTTGATGATATCTAGGTCAGGTTCGTAACTGGGTCATGTGCCGTCAAAAACTAGGTCATTAGGTCGAAAAATAGAAAAACCTTGTGACCTCTCTAGAGGCCATATTTTTTCACGAGATCTTCATGAAAATTGGTGAGAATGTTCACCTTGATGATATCTAGGTCAAGTTTAAAAGTGGGTCACGTGCCTTCAAAAACTAGGTCATTAGGTCAAATAATAGAAAAACCTTGTGACCTCTCTAGAGGCCATATTTTTCAATGGATCTTCATGAAAATTGGTCAGAATTTTTTATCTTGATGATATCTATGTCACATGTGCTGAAAAACTAGGTCACTTTGTCAAATAATAGAAATAACGACGTCATACTCAGTTCAACACTGGGTCATGTGGGGATAGGTGAGCGATTCAGGACCATCATGGTCCTCTTGTTTTATATAACATATTACCATTGATAGTATACAACATTATCAAGAACTCCAAGAGGGGTAATACGTTTTGATTAATTTTTCAAAATATCTTCATTAGTTTCAAATTTATAGTAAAAAAAAAAACAACATGGATCAGTTTTTGCCTTCAGATATGAGTAGATAATAAAATTTTCAGGATGTTATAGGTAGCATAAAATCAACATAATTATCCATTTTGAAAATTTAGAATAAAGTTTCAAAAAATATTTTTTTGAATTTGTTTGTCCGCTTTTTACACTGGGAGGAATACATTGATGGCAGCAATTTTGACATTTATTGTTGAATGTATCTTTAGTAATTAAGGTGATTTGTGTTCAGTTTATATCTGGATATTGCAAACTAAAGCCACAATTCACATAAAACTATAAGAATTAGATGGTCATTTCCCTGAATAGTACTCTTTGCTTATACAAATACATGCACTAGAGTAGAGCTGTGGTAGATAAAAGTTGATTTTCCATTGATGAAACATATCTATAATAGATTGTTCTTGATTATAGAAAGCTATTCACAGATGTTTGAAATAAAATTGAAATTTTAAAATATTTTTAAGAAGGTTATATATAAAATATATTATAATTATGAGTTCTTTTGTCAGTAGAATAAATGTCATGACTTTTTTATTTGTATATATTTGATAAAAGGTTTTTACTTTCGATCTTGTTTTTGTTAAGATATTCCTGGGATTGTATCGATATAATGCCAGGATATGCATTGTATGTCAGTTTGTGAGAAAGCAGAGGTATTGAAAATCTTCGCTTCGCTTGTAAAAATATTGCTTTAAAAATAATTCATCCATTTTGGAAGCTGTAAATGTTGCATGAACAGATTTACATGTGGTTTGTCAGCAACAGTACTGTAAAAGCATATATTTTCGTTCGGTCAGAATTTCACGAAATTGAAATTTTGAGTATCTTCGTGAGGTTTAATATTCACGGAATTGTAAAAATACTAATAGTATACTTAAATTTGAATTATACTAATGGTGAATATTTATGTGAGGATTAATTTTCGCGACATGTAGTGCCTCCGAAATTTAGTGAAAATTAAGCCCTTGCGAAAATTTCTGCTTTGACAGTACACAAAAGTCAGTAAGAGTCCTTGTTATTTATTCACGAAAAGGGTGAAAACATTAGTTATATTTTTGTTAATGTGTTTACATTTTCACTGTTGTTGATTTATTCTTAAGATTATGTACACGATGGGAACTCAAAATAAAAGAGAGAAACTAAAATTGATGTTATTTTTTCTGTTTGAAAATTTGTCATAGCATTGTATAGGAAGTGTCTAGCTGTCCGGTATTTTGAATAAAATAAAGTTAACATGCAGTTGATTAGTCAGTTCCGGATCACTAAGGGCTATATTTTTTTTGAGCTTCGAAAATACATTTCTAAAACACATTTTTTTTCACAGTGAGAAAGGAAAATCCCAGTATGCTTCAACATTTGAACTAGAGAGGAATACTCTAAAGATGTAACTCTTAACTTGAAAACCAAGAAACACCTAATTAACCTAGTAGTACCACTTCTCAAGTCCAAGGCCATCAGAGGCCATGATCAAAATTACTGCATCACACATGCCTGAACAATAATCTGCCAGAACAGCTTCTTCCCTGCTGCTGCTGACCAGACCACCCCAGTTTCCAGCTAGACTTCTTGATGTTGTGTCAGAGTGTTTTGAAATTTAGACTGTATCATGGAGGATGTTTTATTTGGGAGTAAGTCGGTCAGATCTCCCTGCTGCACATGTGCAGATGGTTCAATCATATCATAAATATACCATTCACGAAATGAGATACTTACTCAAAAGAATGATGATGATGATGATGGTGATGATGTTTTTGTTATTGTTGATGATGATGAAGATGATGGTGGTGGTTGTGATATGATGAAGATAATGGTGGTGGTTGTGATGATGATGATGATGATGATGATGATTGGGATGGTGATAGTGGTGAAAGCAAGTGGTGTTGGTGATGATGTACTGAGAATATTCTCCTGCCAATGGATCAATCTACTAGTATTTGTTATGGATGCTTTCTTTGGTTTCTATTTACATCATTTATAAATGTCTCAAAAAGTATACATTTGCAGATATGATGATTAGTTGATGCAAGTTTCAGGGAACCAAACAGCTAGGTGAGAATATTCTACAGTTGAACGTCCTATAGGACTTCAATGCACTGGGATTCCAGATAGGTACGTGAGTTTGATGAACATTGCCTAGAGGCCTTTTATCAGACTGAACGTCAGTTTGCCGTACGTCTTAGCGATACGGCATATGGAACGGGTAATATTAAATAGCCCAGCATACAAAACAACAACAACAAATTTAACGACGACGGGAGTAAATAGTAAATAAAAAGTGTTACAAGGTATGTCAGCCTAACAAGAACTAGTCTATTTTAATTACTTTATTTTATTTATTGTAACAATACCTATTTAATCTAATATCAATACATTATGCATTTATATTTTCTTTTTGAAATATATTTTCGCGACTAGGTTTTCATTTTTATTTTCATTCTCCGTAAGAGCTGGGGGTATTATGTGAACACCCGTAGCAGGTGGCGGGCAGGCGGTTGGCGTCCAAAAGCATGTCCGCTTTCTTGAGTCAAACAGTTTTGATCCAATCTTCACCAAACTTTGCGACAATATTTTTGTGGGCATAATGTCTCAACCTGAAGTTCGATAACCAGCAAAATCGCCCCAGGCACTTTTTAGTTATGGCCCTTCAGTTACTAGCCTTGTCTGCCCTCTAAGTCAGATAGTTTTCATCTGATCTTTACCAAACTTGGTGACAATGTTTGTGGGCATAATATCTCGGCCAAGTTCTATAATCAGCAAAATCGCTCCAGGTACTCTTGGTTTATGGCCCTTGAATTACTTGAAAAATCTGCAAATTTAGTCTTGTCCGCTCTCAAAGTCAGACAGTTTTCATCCGATCTTTGACAAAGTTGCAGATAATGTTTGTGGGCATATTATCTCGGCCAAGTTTGATAACCAGTTAAATCGCCCAAGGCACTCTTGGATTATGGCCCTTGAATTACTTGAAATTTGCAAATTTAGCATTGTCTGTTCTCTAAAGTCAAACAGTTTTCATCCAATCTTCACCAAACTTGCTTACAATGTTTGTGGGCATAATTATAATATCTTAGTGCATAATTTGTGACAGTCTGCCACTTTTGTTTCAATCTGGATTGATTCCTTGTATTGGTGAGGGACCCCGAATTCTACAGGTAGGAGGCATATCTCTGCTAAAAACAGTTTCAGTCAGGATTTGAAAAGTTTCAGGCAAACTGGATAAAAAAGTATTAAGAAAAAGCAGAAAGTTAGGGTAGCAATGCACATGTGACATTATGTCTTAGGTCTTTAATGATGACAGGGAGTAGATAGTAAATAAAATTTGTTACAAGGTATGTCAGCCTAACAGAAACAAAAGACAGTAAGAGTTCTTAATTGTTATGTTATTCATGAAAAGAGTGGACAACATTTTGCATCACATTCTTTGACTGGCTTGCAAACTGACATTCTGATATACATGTTACATTTCTGGTTGTGTTATTTTTTCATAGATTTTATCATCATATGAAAATCCAATTTTAGTCCTGTGTGGACTAAATTGATATCACTGTGTATGTCAAAAATGTTAACTGGGTTTTTTTTTTCACTTTTAGGGGAAGGGGTCGGTGCCATATGGAGGTGGAAAAATGGCATAAAACCAAGAAAAGGGGAATTTTTGTTGTGGTTGAAATAAACAAGTTTCAAGTTTATTGATAAATTCTGGGCCCATTACAGCATATGACATGACATATAACACAGTGTAGCATAGTAACACCAGATGGCAAAACAACTGTTATATAATCAGATAAGTTTTTCAAGTGTGGAGGATAAGACATCCATTTTTGACCAGAAAATGTTGAGCATTCAGTCCTCAGTAAAACTGGCCTACCAAAATTTATAACAGACATTAGGTCCCTTCCTAGACAAGTTTACTGTCACTGTATGACTGCTTTTAATTTCTGACATTTGCACTGTTACATTTGACCTGTCACAGTAAAAAAAGTGTATGCCTCGGATTAGTCCCTTCTAAAGCATAAAATCAAACCCTGACTGTCCAGAAATGGAAAACTCAACACTACTCGGCCAAACAAATAGAATGTGAGTCATTTACAAACTTACATTTCAACAGTGGTGTAATAAAGTGCTTGGATGAAATTGATTTATCAAGAGAATTTACTCGTATAATACAGGTACCGATGTAAACAAGTTTAACAAAATTAGAGATACCACGGTGAACTGTTTTTTATATAAAAACAAACAAACTAGTGAATTATGATTTTATTTATTGGTAATTTTTATTTATTTTCGGAGGGGAAATTTATGCATCAAGAAGGGGAAAAAACATACTATTTTTAGGGGGGAATGGGGCCACGAATTTCGCCGAATATTTTGGTAAAAAAAATACTGATTAATGAATGAAAAGTATTTGATAGAAATTTATGAAAAACTGCTTGTTTTTCAAAGGAGTATACTAATGTCTTTATTATTCTGATTTATTGTAAAAAAAAATTGGAAGTTTGTTAAGATATGGCTTTTTTAACTAAAAATTAAAAGGTGAACAAATTTAGCCCTTACACACTAAATCCATGTGTGTGTAAACTATGGCAGCTAGTGAAAGAAAAAAACAATTTAATTTTTATTAAAAGCTGAATGTTTTGAAAATAATAGTCACTTTCCTTTTGAAAGACAGGAGAAAAAACTACTAAATACTTACATGATTGTACATTTCATGCTAAATACTTACATGTACATTCCATTTGAATTGGAATGCCTGGAAAGTTTTTAAGCTATCCCCTATACACTAAAACGCTGTACCTGACATTTAACATCACCTCAATGCAACAAAGTCGATCTTATTATAAATTTATAAGAAGATACAACTTTGTTGCGTTGAGGTGACGAAATTATTATATGCACATGTCACCTTCATGTTGATGATGTGTGCCAAAAAAATAAGTTTAATTTCAGTTGGATGGAACCTGTAAGGTTAGTACACATGGAAGTGTGATTGACAGGCAATTAGTTCAAACACTACATTCAGCACAGGCCTGTGACACCCATGTGAGCGTTTGAGGTAGGGGAGCGCATAAAATGAACAGACTAATGATATAAGTAAATTGATGATGAACAGGCAATTCATTATGAAGTTTTGCCTTCTGCCGTTTGATTTTTTACCAGCCCTGGCAAATGGGGGCAGCTGTTTTATGCAATCCATGTGCATTTATTCAGGTAAACTTTTACCTGGCTGTTTAGTGCTCTTCTCCACTGATTTGGAAATAGCGACAGGGCCTTTACAAAATACTGGGACAAATATGTCATATAATGGCTAAACTGGGATTTGTTGAAAGTGATATTTTTAGCTCGACTATTCGAAGAATAGTCTAGCTATTCTACTCACCCTGGCGTCGGCGTCGGCGTCGGTGTCACACCTTGGTTAAGTTTTTGCATGCAAGTACATACAGCTATCATTTAAAGGCATATAGCTTTGAAACTTATTTATTCTTTTTCTAGGTCAATTACCAACCTCACTGGGTCAAGTTCCATAACTCTAACATGTATTTTGAGCAAATTATGCCCCCTTTTGGACTTAGAAAATTCTGGTTAAAGTTTTACATGCAAGTTACTATCTCCAAAACTAATGCAGATATTGAATTGAAACTTCACATGTGTCTTCGGGGTTATAAAACTAGTTGATAGCACCAAGTCCCATAACTCTGACCTTCATTTTGGCCAAATTATGCCCCCTTTTGGACTTAGAAAATTCTGGTTAAAGTTTTGCGTGCAAGTACATACAGCTATTACTAAAAGGCATATAGATTTGGAACTTATTTATTCTTTTTCTAGATCAATTACCTACCTCACTGGGTCAAGTTCCATAACTCTTAACATGTATTTTGAGCAAATTATGCCCCCTTTTGGACTTAGAAAATTCTGGTTAAAGTTTTACATGCAAGTTACTATCCCCAAAACTAATGCAGATATTGAATTGAAACTTAACATGTTTCTTCGGGGTTATAAAACTAGTTGATAGCATCAAGTCCCATAACTCTGATATGTCCCCTTTTGAACTTAAAACTCTTTTGATATTTAACATTTTGGGTAATAATTTCCAGCTTCTGTGACAATATTTCGAATAGTCGAGCTTGGCTGTCTTATGGACAGCTCTTGTTTTATGAAAATGTTTCATTAAATAGAAAAAATGATCATAAATGCATGTCTCAGTGTTCATTAATCTTGGTTGATTATTTTTTTTTTTACATTTTTTTCTGAATTATGGGAATTTTAACGATGCAATTGGGGTAAAAAAAACCCCATACTTTTTGCCATTGGACTCAGCCTGAAATTGTCCTGAAAAAATAATTGATGCTGTCTGTGGCAGGTTGCATGAGGTATATTTGTGTGAACTTGATTTCAGCTGCGCCATGAGAAAATCAACATAGTGCGTTTGTGACCAGCATGGATTCAGACCAGCCTGGGCATCTGTGCAGTCTGGTCAGGATCCATGCTTTCTCTAATGGTTTCTCTAATTGCAATAGGCTTTGAAAGTGAACAGCATGGATTCCAACCAGACTGCGCGGTCATGCAGGCTGGTCTGAATCCATGCTGGTCGTAAATGCACTATGTTGGTTTTCTCATAGCGCAGCTCATTTACTTTATTATTTTTATTTTCAGACATGTTGAAAGATGTGGTCAACCATCTCAAATGTATATAGAACTTCAATACCTCTATGCCATGCATGTAGGCACCAAGCCCATTTTAACAGACATTATGTTGCAATTCACACACAGCGGTCAAACAAGTTCTCGTGTTGGTTAAAACTGGAATCAGCTACTGCATATTTCAAATTCATTAGTGAACAGACTTGGAAGTCAGGGAAGTTGGATGTGGCCATTAGAAGTCAAGGTCATCTGAATGGAATGGAAATTGTTGAAAGGCAAGATTCCACAGGAAGACAAACTGACACACCAAATACCAAAGAAACATGTATTCAATCAAAAACTGCATTTGAAAATAAAGATCAAAAGTTCATCTGTGCATTACACAGGGCACGTTATGAACATATTTCAAAGTTACACAGTCAGACATGTAACATAATAAATACTTGGTTGTTTGACAAATCTGACTTGAAAATGGTGGAGGAAGAAAACAGGAAGGTGAATATACTTAAATGTTTGACAGCTTTTCAGAGAAGAAAGTGTACGTTTAGGGTCAGCAGTATTAAGCCATGCAAATACAATCTTTTTAATGGACTTATTCCAGTGAGTGGGAAACTTCTTAACAGAAAAACAAAATATTGCTACGCAACTGAGTGCTCATTTCATACGTCAGCAGAGAATGGTGTTCACACGGTGATCAGGGAGGCAGTATTAGACAGCAGCCTCCCTGGAGAATACTGTTCTTTGGTATGATGACATTGCGCTTCCCACCCTTTAAAGATTTATATATTGAAATGTAAGTAGCAATCAATCTTTGAAAGTGTCAGATTTTGAAAAATCTTACTAAAGTTGTCCTCAATCATTGAAAATGTCAAATGAAAAATAATATGTTTACTAAGTAGTTATCACTCATTGGAAATATTAAATAAAAAAAAAAATATTTGAGCATATTTGAACTCAGAGATTTTAGTAAAAAATAATGTAGTATCTTTAGCATATATATTAATCCATTAACCCTTTCTCAGCTTAAGTTCTATCTTTCAGTTTGGACAGCAGTACTATTAACTGTTAAAACGGGTGCTTACCAAAAGATACTGACTGAATTGCGATCAGTGCAGATCATAATCAGACTTCACGGATGTGCAGGCTGATCATGATCTACACTGGTAACAAAGGCAGAATTAATCATGTCCAGCATGATAAGGGTTTAAGATCAAAACATCTGTTAATGTGATTGATGTTATGCTGGAAGTTTATGCAATAGTTACCCACTTAATTTTTGAATTGTTTTAATACCTTCCAAATTCAATTTTACAGGATCAGTAGAGGAACTTTAGTAGAATCCTTGGAGGTTGTCACGGTGAAGGAACAGGTATGCTGGCTGTATGTTTCTTATATTATAGCACACTTATGCAAGTTTTATGTATTTTTGGTAACGTTAACAATAACATGATTAAACAGTTTGAGCACCTTTTTAAGACCACAAATCAGCAGGCATTATTCATGTTGAAAGTTTTTTGTCCTTTTCATTAAAATGGCAATTACTTTACTAGCAAATAAAATGGAAAGAATGAAACAATAATAGCAAAAAAAATATTCTAACATGATCCACAGCAATTGCTATAAACATATAGCGAAATTGCCTATACATGAATATATGATAAAATATGGTTGGCTGTTACATTTCACCCCATTACAATTGTGACATAAGGGATTCTATTTCTGTTCCATTACATACAAATTATTTCTGGGCTAAATGGTTGAAAACAACATTTCACATCCATAGTAACTGTTAAGATAAAAAGTCATACTGACTTATGCGTAGGACTGTTAAACATGTTTTGATCTCTGCGAGCAAATTCAATTAGCTCAATTATGATTCAGCAGTGATGTCATAAATGTATAACAAAAAGTATGACATCATAATGATGTGACGCCATATATTAAGTTAAGCTTGTAACTTGTAACACAGGTCAACTAACCTAATTTGATTATTACGCATCTAAACTCCTGCCCATATTTTGTTAGCCCACCATCATCAAATGGTGGGCTATTAAAATCACTCTGCGTCCGTGGTCCGTCCGTCCGTCATTCCGTCCGTCCGTTAACAATTTCTCGTTATCGCATCTCCTCAGAAACTACTGGGGGGATTTTGACCAAACTTTGTCAGAATGATGTATTGGTACCCTAGTTGTGTCCCCCTGAAAATCAGACTGGTTCAACAATTTATGAGTGAGTTATGGCCCTTTGTTTATTTCTATAATTTATATAGATTTATATAGGGAAAAACTTTGAAAACCTTCTTGTCCAAAACCACAGAGCCCAGGGCTTTGATATTTCGTATGAAGCATCATCTAGTGGTCCTCTACCAAGATGATTCAAATTATTTCTCTTGGGTCAAATATGGCCCCGCCCTGGGGGTCACATGGTTTATATAGACTTATATAGGGAAAAACTTTGAATAACCTCTTGTCCAAAACCACAGGGCCTAGGGCTTTGATATTTTGTATGTGACATCATCTAGTGGTCTTCAACTAAGTTTGTTCAAATTATACCCCTAGGGTCAAATATGGCCCCGCCCTGGGGGTCATATAGTTTACATAGACTTATATAGGGAAAAACTTTGAAAATCTTCTTGTCCAAACCACAAATCCTAGGGCTTTGATACTTGTAATGTAGCATCATCTAGTGGTTCTCTACCAGTTTTGTTCAAATTATCCTCCTAGGGTTAAATATGGCCCCGCCCCGGGGGGTCACATGGTTCATATAGACTTATATATATAGGGAAAAGCTTTTAAAATGTTCTTGTCAGTAACTACAACATTCAAACTTGGACCACATGTATATTTTTGAGTGGCAAGATGAACCTTGACATGAGTTGACCTTGATTTTGACCTAGTGACCTACTTTCACATTTCTGTAGCTACAGCCTTCAAATTTGGACCACATGCATAACTTTGTGCACTGGAAAAAACTTTGACCTTTATTTTGACCTACTTTCACATTTTTTAAGGTACAGGCATCAAATTTGGACCATATGCGTAGTTTCGTGTTTCAAAATGAAATTTGACATTGATTTTGACCTAGTGACCTACTTTCACATTTCTCAAGCTACAGCCTTCAAATTTGGACTACATGCATAGTTTTGTGTACCGAAAAAAACTTTGACCTTGACATTGACCTAGTGACCTACTTTCACATTTTTGAAGGTACAGGTTTCAAATTTGGACCACATGCATAGTTTTATATTCTGAAATAAAATTTGACCTTGATTTTGACCTAGTGACCTGCTTTTACATTTCTCAAGCTACAGCCTTCAAATTTGGACCACTTGCATAGTTTTGTGTACTGAAATGACCTTTGACCTTTACATTGACCTAGTGACCTACTTTCACATTTTTAAGGTACAGGCTTCAAATTTGGACCACATGCATAGTTTCGTATTCCGAAATAAAATTTGACCTTGATTTTGACCTAGTGACCTACTTTTAAATTTCTCAAGCTACAGCCTTCAAATTTGGACCACATGCATAGTTTTATGTACCGAAACAAACTTTGACCTTTACATTGACCTAGTGACCTACTTTAACATTTTTGAAGGTATAGTGCGTATTTTCTGACCTGGCGAAGATATTTTTAGTACAGGCTTTACCATTAAAATCATAACTTGGTGCTTATCGGATTTATCCGACGTAATAAAACGAATTCTAATGATATAACCGATTACCCTAAACTCAATGATAGAATGGCCCATTTATGACCTTTCTATAAATATCTCCGCCAGGTCAGAAAATATGCACTATACAGGCTTCAAATTTGAACCACATGCATAGTTTTGTATTCCGAAGTAAAATTTGACCTGGATTTTGACCTAGTGACCTACTTTTACATTTCTCAAGCTACAGCCTTCAAATTTGGACCACTTGCATAGTTTTGTGTACCGAAATGAACTTTGACCTTAAGATTGACCTAGTGACCTACTTTCACATTTCTGTAGCTACAGGCTTCAAATTTAGGACCACATGCATAGTTTTATGTACCGAAATAAACTTTGACCTTGACATTGACCTAGTGACCTACTTTCACATTTTTGAAGGTACAGTCTTCAAATTTGGACCACATGCATAGATTTGTGTTGTGTACGGAAATGAAATTTGACCTTGAGCTAGTCAATAAGTCTTGAAATTTGGAACACTCAAAAATGGCACATTGGTGGGCGCCAAGATCACTCTGTGATCTCTTGTTAACTAATAAAATATAGGAACAGATTTATTATTTCTTAATTCAAGCGTAATACTTTTGTTGCAGTGTGAAATTTATTGGTGTTAGTATCTCAAGGCTTTTTACCATAAGGGGAATAGGTCTGAGCCTGTTATTTTGTGTGGTATTGGGGAGATGGAGGAAAAGTTTGTATGAGCCGTGCCATGAGAAAACCAACATAGTGGGTTTGCGACCAGCTTGGATCCAGACCAGCCTGCGCATCCGTGCAGTCTGGTCAGGATCCATGCTGATTGCTAGCAGGTTCTCTAATTGCAACAGGCTTTGAAAGCGCAGGCTGGTCTGGATCCATGCTGGTCGCAAAGCCACTATGTTGGTTTTCCCATGGCACGGCTTATTTTGACTAAGGGAAATTAAATTCCTTTTGTAAAGTTAATTTTAGAAAAAAAAAAACCCACATAATTTAAAAAAATAAAGGGAAAGAGGCCAATAAACAGCTCTTACTGTAGATTAAACAAAGATAGCCCTTAATTTAAACCTAACTCTAAATTTTGTTTGCAGCGAGCAGTACGTGCCTTGGCAGAGAGAGTACAGTTGAAGATACACGAATGGCCAGTTGCCATAGAGACAGAGAAATATGATGTCGGTGTCCTTGTGTCATTTGGTCACCTCATACCTGATGCTGTGATACACATGTTTCCATAGTAATTAGATATTTATATTTACTATATAACGTATGCAAACTGAAAATTTCAAAACAGCTTACTGCATTTATGTTGAGACTTCACACTGCATTTTGCACTTCAGTACAAATATGGATATATTGTATTATGGGCAGTGTTGTTTTTATTCCAGTATATAAATTGATATGGAATTGATCCTAGGCTTAGTGATGAAGATCGGAATCCACCCCTCTACAGTAACATGGGTTATACCAAATGAGATATTTACTATCAAATTTAAAAATGTGTCCTTCCGTGCTGTCATTAGACAGTTCTTTTCAAATGTTATGAGATGAGTTGAAGTGGGATTGATTCCCGATTGAGGCAGTGCCTTATTTATTTCATTTAGTATTAACATGCTTATCATGCTGGACACGAGTGATTCTGCCTTTGCAACCAGTGTAGAATAAGATCATGATCAGCCTGCACATTCATGCAGTCTGATCAAGATCTGCACTGTTCGCCATACAGTCCGTATCTTACTGGTAAACATCCCTTTTAACAGTTAATGGTACTGTCCAAACTGAAAAATGGACAAGTACATTTTAGAATGGTAAAGATTAAAAATTTATGAAAACACTGTTATTCATGGAAAACTTATTACTAGTATCATGTATTTTGCAGTTGTGTCACAATTTAAGCCCTAATGCCAAATATGTCATTCCTTTTCTTTTTAATCAATAAATGAGTCATGCCATGAGAAAACCATCATGATAGTGCGTTTGTGACCAGCATGGATCAAGACTAGCCTGCGCATCCGCGCAGTCTAGTCAGGATCCATGCTGTTTGCTAATAGTTTCCTAATTGCAATAGGCTTTGAAAGGGAACAGCATGGAAATGACCAGATGCGCAGGCTGGTCTGGATCCATGCTGGTCGTAAATGAAATATGTTAGTTTTCTCATGGCACGGCTCAAATGTAGATTCCACAAGAAATATCATATCCCCGTGAAAATGCCATTTCAGTCAAAGCCAAAAAAAATTTTTTGTGCACAAAATTAAATGCTTTCACACTAACAGTTTTGTAAGCACAGCCATGTGTGTACAGTAGGTATTAATCAAGATCCTTTATCTTGTAAAACAGTATTTTTTGGAATATTTCAATCTGGAGGTCAGGCTTTTAAAATGTAGTTTCTTAAAATGTACTTGTCATAAAAGTTCCTTAGTATAATAATTTAATTGTACAGCCTTTTATTTTTGGACTGCTCAGTCGAAACTTCATGTTTGTCAATAATTTTTTCCAAATCCAATTACAGTGGAATTCTCAACATGCACCCTAGTCTGTTGCCCAGATGGCGTGGAGCTTCACCTGTGATTCACACAGTTCTAAATGGAGATGATGTGACGGGGGTTTCTGTGATGGAGATTCGACCGAAACAGTAAGTTTACATTTTGTTTTTTCGGCATGAATATAGTATTTTCCCTAGACTTCAGAAAGCCATGTTGTGTGTTTGCAACAGATCAGTTTACATAGTAATTCACAATCATTTTTTGGCATTTAACCTTTAGCCTGCTAGTGATTCTGCCTTTGCGACCAGTACAGACCAAGATCGTGCCAGCTGATCATGGTTTGCACTGTCCGCTACTCAGTCAGTGAATTTTCTGTGAATACCCCTTTGAATAATAAGTGGTACTGCCCAATAATTTTTTGGCATTTAACCTTTAGCCTGCTAGTGATTCTGCCTTTGCGACCAGTACAGACCAAGATCGTGCCAGCTGATCATGGTTTGCACTGTCCGCTACTCAGTGAATTTTCTGTGAATACCCCTTTGAATAATAAGTGGTACTGCCCACTTTGAATGATGATGGATCAGTCCATTTTAGAAATTTAGCAGGGTAAAAGTTAAATGAAGATTTTCAAGTCATTTGCCACTATGTAGAGTTAAAGCTGTAATAAGCAGCCAACCAAGGGACTAGCAAAATATGACAACCAGAGGCTGCTTTAGTTAAGTGGAAATTGAACAAAATGTTGGTTCAGGACCTTACTGCCTAAGAGAAGCGTGTGCTTACATGTAAAACATGCTGCTAAGACAAGTTTAATGTCAGTAGCTTTAAATTAAATAAATCAAAAAATTAATATGAAGATTTTAATATTTTTAGCTCACCTGTCACGTAGTGACAGGGTGAGCTTTTGTGATCGCCCTTCGTCCGTTGTCCGTCATCCGTCCATCCGTCGTCCGTCCGTTCACAATTTCCTTGAGAACACGATAGAGACCACATTTTGTATTTGATTTTAGTCAAACTTGTATGGGCGTAATATCTCGGTTCCTTTCGAAAACTGGTCAGATCCCATCATGGGTTACAGAGTTATGGCCCCTTAAAGGGCCAGAATTTGCCATTTTTGGCTTGTGAACATGATAGAGAACACATTTTGCAATCAACTTTAATAAAGCTTGCACACAACTTGTATTGGCATAATATCTCGGTTCCTTTCAAAATCTGGCCTGATCCCATCATGGGTTCCAGAGTTACGGCCCCTTAAAGGGCCATAATTTGCTATATATTGGCTTGTGAACATGATAGATACAACGTTTTGCAATCAAATTTAATAAAACTTGCACACAACTTGTATGTGCAATTGTGCATAATATCTCGGTTCCTTTCGAAAAACTGGCCAGATCCCGTCATGGGTTCCAGAGTTATGGCCCCTTATAGGGCCAGAATTTGCTATTTTTGGCTTGTGAACACGATAGAGACAGCATTTTGCAATCAACTTTAATCAAACTTGCACACAACTTGTATTGGCATAATATCTAGGTTCCTTTCGGAGACTGGCCAGATCCCACCATGGGTTCCAGAGTTAGGGTCCCTTAAAGGTCCAAAATTTGCTATTATGGCTTTTGCAGCCATATAGAGACTTCATTTATGGTTTGATTTGATACAAACTTGCAAAATATCTTTAACAACAATAAATCTTTGATTCCATGATGAATGTGTCGGAACTAATCATAGGTTCTGGAGTTATTTTGTATCTGATTACCTCCCCTGATTTTAATCAAAATGGATTTATATTAGTAAGTACTTAAAGGACTCGTTTGAAATTTCATTATTGTCATTAGTTGGACAGAGGCAATCAGGGTAGATAACTTTGGACTGATTTATGTCAAATTACCTCCCTTTATTTCAAGCAAAAATGGGTATATCTCCATAACTAATGAAGATACTGATCTTAAATTTCATTTATGCCATCAGAATGACTTGGACAATCAGTGAAGATACATATTTACTGAATATATGACAAATTACCTCCCTTTATTTTGTAAATGAATATACCTAGCAGCTTCTGAGATTGGTTTAAAACATTATTTATGTCTTCCATGGTAAGAAATAGTCATGTTAGATAACTCTGGATTGAACGTTTATCAATATGAATACTTTTCTAATATATTGTTGTATAGGCTTGTACTCTGTATCATCTATATGCATATACCAATGCATGATTACCTCCCCTGATTTTAATAAAAATGGATTTATCTCAGTAAGTATTTATAGGACACATTTGAAATTTCATTGTGGTCATAAGTTGGACTTAGACAATCAGGGTAGATAACTACGGACTGATTTTATGTTAAATTACCTCCTTTTGATTCAAATTAAAATAGGTGTATCTCAGTAACCAATGAAGATACTGATATGAAATGTCATTTACCGTATGCTATCACATGGACTCGGACAACCAGGGTAGATAACTTTTGACTGAATTTATGACAAATTACCTCCCTTTATTTTTTGTAAATGAATATACTTCAGCAGCATCAAATGAGATTGGTTTTAAATGTTGTTACTAGAGAATATTTTTGTCCTGATTAAATTTAGTGTGTATACCTATGTGATCTATGTCAAAACTTGATCAGCAATGGTGCTCAGGTGACCGATATAGGGCCATCATGGCCCTCTTGTTTTCTAAATATAATGCATGGCTGGCATAAATTAGAATGTTTGGTTTATTCAGTTGGCCGACTGCAGCTGATATAATACCCTGAGGGGCAGGTAGTCTTCCTCAACCCTTGGTCATGGGATCTGAACTTATATCAGAATGATGTAAAAGACAACAAAACAAAAAAGCTAACAGTGAATCAGAAAGAGTTTATTTTAAATTTGAATACCAGAAGGGTTTTTGAATTTTTCACAGAACTTTGTTTTTAGCTCACCTGTCACGTAGTGACAGGGTGAGCTTTTGTGATTGCATTTTGTCCGTTTACAGTGAATCACATTTTTTTGTGAACACGATAGAGACTACATTTTGCTATCAATTTTAATCAAACTTGCACACTACTTGTATTGGCATAAGATCTCGGTTCTTTAAAAAAACTGGCCAGATCCCATCATGTGTTCCAGAGTTATGGCCCCTTAAAGGGCCAAAATTTGCTATTTTTGGCTTGTGAAAATGCTAGAGACATTTTGCAGTCAACTTTAATCAGACTTGCACACAACTTGCATTGGCATAAGATCTCACTTCCTTTGAAAACTGGCCAGATCCCATCATGGGTTCCAGAGTTATGGTCCCTTAAAGGGTAAAAAATTTGCTATTTTTGGCTTGTGAACACGATAGACACATCATTTTGCAGTCAACTTTTATCAAACTTGCACACAACTTGTATGTGCATAATATCTCAGTTCCTTTTGAAAACTGGCCAGATCCCTTCATAGGTTCCAGAGTTAGGGCCCCTTAAAGGGCCAAAATTTGCTATTTTGGCTTTTGCAGCCATATAGGTACTTCATTTAGGCATAGGAAATAGAGATCAATATAATTGCACCTTTACTAATCCTACCAGGTGTTCTGTATTACAAAAGTGCTTCTATTGTGACATTTTGATACAAGCAAAACTGTATTATCTGCACTATTAATTACTTACTGGTACTTCATTTTATTATTGGCTTGTTAAAAGTTAATTTTTTACCATATGTAAGTTGACAGAATCATAGGAACCATGATTTGAGGGGTAAATCAAACACAAGTGAATAAATCCTAAATGTTTTTGTTGTGCAAAAAAGTATGGTATTGTGTCTAAAACAGTTTTTATTTTCCACTCAATTGTGTAATTGCAAGGGAAGTAAACTAATAGATATCTCTGCTTATAAGTACTAGCCCAAGGCAAGAGTTGTCATTCTTTGTGGATCACAACATTAAATAAAAAATTAAAACTTCTGTTATTGATATTAACAAAACTATCATAAACTTCACATTTGTGAAATCATTTTTGGTTATTTCAAGGACTTGGAAACCAATTTCTAGACTTTATTTAATGTATTACTATCATTGAAAATTTTAGGGTCTATCTCTACTTCATTTATGCTTTGATTTGATACAAACTTGCAAAATACCTTCAACAACAATAAATCTTGGATTCCAAGATGAATCTATCAGATCCAGTCATAGGTTCTGGAGTTACTTCCCCTGATTGACCCCTGAAAGAGCCAAAATTTGTTTATTTTTACTTTGTGAACATGATAGAATATTTGTTATTTATATTTGATTTTAACCACACTTACACACAACTTAAGTCACAATAAGA